>NC_058080.1:488827942-489130442 GCF_014858855.1 Bufo gargarizans | reverse complement strand
TCCTAGTAAAAAAAAAAATAATATATCAAAAGAAATTAGGAGAAAGAAAAACAAATAAACCCCAATCACTTCAGTGAACAGAAGTCATGTCAAATGCTGTAAGCGAATTCAGTTTATATCAATGCAAACCATAATCTTCATTAGTTGGTGAGGAGGAAAGAAAGTGTGCCAGTAAGCCATGCTTTACATAAACCTAGGGTTACACATATGCACGCACTTTATACACATACAGGAGATGACATTTTCAGATTTTTGGATTTCAACAGGAAAACTGAAAAGGTGAATTTACACAGGCCGAATATCAAGCAGATTAATGGGAACGAACGCTTCTTCCTGACAATCTGCCTGTGTAAATGTGGCGCTGATCACCCGATGAATGAGCAAAGTACTCATTCATCGGGTAATCCTGTCGTTAGTGCCGGCCTCATACTGTGAAGGTAATGGCTGCATGTAAATGCAGTGGTCTCCTTCACTGAACGAGCAGTCGACTGTTATGCAGCATGTGGATGACATTTCATAAAACCTTATCCACTTTGCTGCTGCTGTAAACACTATGGGGGCCATTTATCAAACTGGTGTAAAGTAGAACTGGCTTAAATACCAATAGCACCCAATCATTTCATTTTCCAAAGGAGCTGTGAAACATGTAAGATGGAATTTGATTGGTTGCTATGGGCAGCTAAGCCAGTTTTCCTTTACACCAGTTTTGGGAAAAAACGCCAAATGTTGGGCTACTTTCACACTGGCGTTTTGGTTTACATTTGCGAGATCCGTTCAGGGCTCTCACAAGCGGTCCAAAATGGATCAGTTTTGCCCTAATGCATTCTGAATGGAAAAGGATCCGCTCAGAATGTATCACTTCTTGCAGCGTTTTGGTATCCGCCTGACGATGCAGAGGATGTAAGTCAACGGGGACGAATCCGTTTTCACTGACACAATCAGGCACAATAGAAAACGGATCCGTCCTCCATTGACTTTCAGTGGTGTTCAAGACGGATCCGTCTCGGCTATGTTAAAGATAATACAAACAGATCCGCTCTGAACGGATGTATGCGGTTGCATTATCGGTGCGGATCCGCGAGTGTGAAAGTAGCCTGAGATGCACGTCAAGATCAAATGAAACACACTACAAACAGTACTTTTTTGTTGTTGTTGTGGCATACGCGAGTACAGCATTTCTCCCATTAGTTTTTCATAGAATTTTCTATTAGGGTGAAAAAAGCCTGAAAAAAAAAAAAAACCCGCTTGTAAAAAAAAAAAAAAAATGCATGAAATTAAAAACGCCGCAAAAAAGTGAGCCAAAGGAAGCAAATGTTGCATGACCGCTTATTTCAGCTGCTGCCTCTAGAGGACAGCCTCCTCACACACGTGCCTTTTAGTGGCAATTTATGCTTTCACGTATCCTAAAACAACCTTTGAACAGCAGCAGCAGTTACAAGAAACAATGGTTCGACTATTCAAATGAGGCGCCCCCCACAACAGAACGTTTTATATGATTGTTTTCCACAAAAAGGGCAATATACAACATTATTACATGATTTTAATTCTCTTCTAAAGCTCCAATGTATTGCACACAATTTAGCATAGGAATAAACACACAAAAGGACTTGTCGGCCCTTTTACCAACTAAAAAAAAAATAAAATAGTATTTAAGGCCTTATGCTCATGGTTGTAGTTCAGATTGGCATCCAATCTACATTTTTGGCGGATTGCATGTGACCCATTCATTTCTATGAATCCGTGAAAAATGCGTCATGTCTAGAGATGAGTGAATTTCATATTTTGAAATTCGTTCACACTTTGTTCGGTGGTAAAAGATTAATTGCGTTACCGAAGACCATAACCCAATTCTATAACAGAATGCCTTTAGAGGCATTCCGTTATTTACTCCATCATAATAGTAGTCTATGGGCTGCAAAACGGATCCGTCCCGTTTCCGTTATGCAGGGCAGTCTTCTACTGCATAACGGAAACGGGACGGTTCTGTTTTGCAGCCCATAGACTTCTATTATAACATAATGCCTCTAAAGGCATTCCGTCATAGAATTGCGTTATGGTCCGTGGTAACAGAATCCATAACGCAATTTTGCTTTTACCAGTAAACAAAGTGTGAACGAATTTCATAAGCGTAAATTCACTCATCTCTAGTCATGTCATCCATGTGCTGTCCACATCTGTGTGGCTGTTTTGCAAATTATATAACATGTCCTATTCTACTCGGTTTTAGTAGAAAAATGGCTGGTACCCGTATTTTGCAGATCCACGGTTTGAGAACCTCAAAATGGATACAGTGCTTATTCACATGTATTTGTTGTGTCTTTTGTTCCCCCATAGTGGAATAGAGCACAATTATCAGAGGCTAGCTTTTCTAGAATTACCATCTTTTCTTTGGTTGCTACACTGTACACCTTTCTGTAAATGATGTTCCTGTAGAAATGAACATAACATTTGCAGTATGCACTATATTTTATAAACTTTTTTTCTGCATCTGAATTTCTTATTCTTATTTAAAATAATACAGAAAATACACTAACATCAGTCCCAGTCTTCGGTTCACTATACGACGTACCAATGACAGGCATATGATCTTAATATCTGTCCCTAGTTCTTGGTAGGATAAATAAAAGGGAATGTGACATTCAATGACTAGCCTCAGTGGTGCCCCCGAAGAGGCCAGGGTTTGGCTGCAGCGGTCACGTGTTTTGTCGACGTGATGTCACTGCAGTCGGATAAATAAAGCTCTGCCAGGAGGACCGGGACCTGGCAGATAAGTGCTTACCTGTTCCTCATTGTAGCTTTATCCAGAGGGTGGTCCAGTTTCATCCTAAAAACCAGACAACCCCTTTATCTCAGAGCAGCAGTGTTTCAAGGCAGCATTGCCATCCACTGACCCACCTTCCACCCTTTAGACAGGTTTAACCAATATACAGCTGTTTTGAAGACATTTTTCCCAACCCTAAAATTTTTTGGACCCATGGTGCAATTTATTACTGACCTAAATAACTGTGGTACAATACAGAATGACATTCACCAACATGACATGCTGTAAAATAAAGAAATAGATCTGACCTATGTGCCCGAAACACCTGCCATGGTTTAACTGGTTACACCACATTCTTCAAGTTAATATTGGCGGGCATACACAAAACATACAATACGCTGCAGAGAGTAAAGGCGTCCATAATCTTCTTCACTAATCTGCTGGAAAATTTACAGATCCATTATAGGCCTAAAAGAACCATCAGAGCCCATTGCCTATTGTTTTGTTTTTTTGCAAAACATAAATAAATGATCCATCATATCTTGCATCCTGAAAAAAGGGACTGATGATATCAGTCTACACAGAACCGTATAAGGTTTATGACATGTATGCGTCTTTGTACCCATGGACAGATCAGAGTATTAAATGCGCTCAGGGTACAGGGTAAGCCACTAGGGCCAATGGCAAGGCCACACCATTATTCCAGTGTAATAGAATGATCACCTGCTCTGTCCTTCCCTTGTAGATTGTCAGCTCTTGTGGGCAGGGTCCTCTCCCCCTCTGTACCAGTCTGTTACTAAGCCCATGCACATTGTACTTTGTATATTATGCATGTGTAACCCCTCTTGATTTACAGCACCATGAACTTAATGGCGCTTTCAAATAATAATAATAATAATAATAATAATTATAATAATAATATAATATTATTATTATTATAATAATAATAATACAGATAATCAGTTTTATCCAATAAAATATGATACCTAATCCATCAGTCCAATCTACCACATATGAGAGATCTCCAGTTCAATGATAACTTTGTTTCCATAACCATGGTTACAAAATTGGCCCAAAATAGAAATATGCCATAAAATCACAACTACACTATTATTCGCCTAAAAAATTCCAAATGCAAACCCGTGTTCACAAGTGGCGTATTAAGGAGTTTTCTCCATTACAATTTTATGCATTGTCCGTTTTTTATTAGTTAGAAGATCCCACTAAAATGAATGGAAGGAATCACAACTGAAGTTGAAAATGTACTGTATTTAAAGGGGCTGTCCCATCTGCAACAGATGCTGCTACCACCTCTGGGATCCACTCTTCTCTCAAGGACGGGGTTCTGACATGCAGTTCAGTGAATGGAGAGGTGGCAGTGCATCCACAGTTCTCTCCATTCACTGCTATGGGAATTCTGAAAGCCAAGTGCGCTTACTTCGCTATTTTCCAGTGGATGTAGACATGATGGGGTCCCATTCTTGAGATAGGTGCAGGTTCCATCTCTGGGACCCATACCCCTGTGAATATGGCACAAATCACCAGATGGAAAAAACCCTTTAACTGTGCATTTTTTATTTTTCTAATTGTGATTCTGCAAGGAAATAACAGAGACGCATAAAGAAAAATAGATACAATTCAGTGCGGTACTTAAAACTGCACAAAAACGGCAAAGTGAAACTGCAGCTTCTTTAAAGGCATGTATGTAGTTTCTAAATTCATTTCACTATGTGTTTTACTGCAGTTTCCTAACACCAAGTGTGAACGTGCCCTGTGCATCCCTGTATCCCAGTACGAGACAGAAATGGAGCATATCTGTTCAGTGGTGTAGAAACTCTGACCCCTCTTCTACAAATACAGACCCGAGGTCCATCTCCCGAGCGGTTCGTTCAGTCACTTCCAGGCAGGGCGGCAGGATTGGCGACTGCTGTATTATCCAGCTCTCGCCAGTGGTTCTTTAAACTAACACACAGCAGTCTAAATAATATGAGCGCATTTATTCTCTGCAGCAGTGTGTAAAATAGATCAAGTCAAAGTTTACAGTTTCTGACAGAGAAGCCAACTTTGTTTCTTGCAGCCATTTGCTAAACTACAGAATAGAGCAGGGATCAGCAACCTCCAGCACTCCAACTGTGGTGAAACTACGACGACAGGCTTCTCTAAGAACTCCCACAGAAATGAACAGAGCATGCTGGGAGTTGTAGTTTCACAGGAGGTTGCCGACCCCTAGAATAAAAAGGTTAGAGATGTGGATGTATATTCTTTGTTGACCCACCAACTTCCATATATCAACTCAGGATTTCCTTCACTCTCACCTGTCATCACCTTCCGAGTGCACTCATTCATACCATACACCTGCCAGACCCACCAAAACACAGAAATCTATGCCTATATGAGGTTTTTGGCCCAGTTATATAATACTGTATAGGTATGCAAAACATCAGGCTCTATACAAGATTGTGAAAAGAATATTACATAATATCTGATTTTCCAGCCATAACTTTAAAGGGAACCTGTCACCATGATAATGCTGTATAATCTGCCAGCACCATAGAGCAGGAGGAGCTGAGCAGATCGAGATATAGTTTGAGAAAGGATTCAGTAACACTTGTATTTCATTCATTTATAATCCTGCTCATTCTGGGCTTTGAGGTCCAGGAGCCAGTCCCATCAGTGACTGACCGCTATCTGTGTGTACACAGTCCTAGAGGAAAGGCTGTCAGTCACTGATGGGACCAACTCCTGGACCTCAAAGCCCAGAATGAGGAGGAATTTAAATTAATTACAAGTTTTACTTAATATTTCCTCATAAACTATACATCGATCTGTTCAGCTTCTCCTGCTCTATAACCGGCTGAGATGTTCGACGTGTCAGGTTCCCTTTAGTGGCAATTTATTACCTATATTTACCATTTAAAACTTAATAGAGACACCTATTTATTTTTGTTTCCTTTATTCTATTTCCTAATAATGAGGGCAGCCATTTTGCCTCCACTGCTTAACAACATTGAGAGAGATGCTATACAGCAGCCAACATGGGCCATATGGCACACTAGACATGCAGAGAAGGGGAGTAGATAAGATGTGACCATCACCTATGGTGGATTCTGTTTTATGTGTAAAGAGGTATTATTTGTCATTGTAATCGTACCTGAAATGATAATGAGGTGATGGGTGAAAAGTGATCTCTACAGCTTTGCTCTTTCACCTGATTTACTAGGGGAATCAGAGATTACAGGTCTCAGTGTAACCAGTTGTAGTAATTGGTCATATTTCCACACAAGGGATATATACATAGGATCACAGTTGTTTATCCTGGGAAAAGAGGTTACTTCTTGTAGCAATTAAACAGCTTTCAGACAGTGTGTTGGGCCTCATTCACACCAGCGTTCAGCCTTTCAGTTCTCCTGCTCCGTTATAGGAGCAGGAGAATGGAAAGGACGGATTGGGCACATAACCAAGCGGAGCCTACGGACCCCATAGACTATAATGGGGTCCGTTAGGTTTACGACAGAAGATGATTTTGGAGCGGAGACGAAAGTACTGCATGCAGGACTTAGGTTTACACTCAGATGATTTTGGAGCGGAGACAAAAGTCCTGCATGCAGTACTTTCGTCTCCGCTCCAAAATCATCTTCTGTCGTAAACCTAACAGACCCCATTATAGTCTATGGGGTCTGTAGGCTCCGCTCGCCTCAGTTATGTGCCCAATCCGTCCTTTCCGTTCTCCTGCTCCTATAACGGAGCAGGAGAACGGAAAGGCTGAAGTTGAACGCTGGTGTGAATGAAGCCTAAATTAAAACTTTAGCCATACGTCACTGGGATCATTTCATTTAATATGTAGGGGCATTGCTTTTAAGTGTAATACACTTTATTAGGGAATTTGCAGTAAAAAGGCAAACATAGGGAGGCAGTTGGCAGAGAGAGAAAAGTCAGGCTCCCTCGTACCTATAGTAGAATCAGGACGCTCTAGAACTCATCTTGAAAAATGAATAAAATCAGCTATTTATTTGACATTCGTTTAATTAATGTTTACAATCTATCCATGGAAAGAAAATTACTTACGCGTTTCTAGCCCTGAAGGTGAATTCTTAGTCACAGCATAATGTTAGTAGGAAATGCAGTACAGAATCTGCTTCTGCCTGTTACATGTCTGATGCTCATCAATGGCCGTTAACTATTGTATCTGCTAGCCGTTACTTGTTCGTGATCTATTTCACGTTGTATCATGTGACTACAGCAATTCATATGCTACAGGCAAATCTGCACTATATCGCATAAAGGAAAAATTATACCAGCAACATCTTATGGAAAAAGTATATATGAACATTCCAATAAAAACACAATTAATGACAAAAAAAATCCTCTTATTATATGTATAGCTATACTCATCATGAGATCCTAATAAAAGTATAACAGATCAGTCTTAATTAAAATAAAGTCCTTTAGTATAACAGGTATTCGGGATAAGGATGCTCATATTCGGAGATTGCTCTTTCTACTATTAGTTCACTCAACTCCACTGCAGAGTGGTGTTTCCTCCCTGTCCGAATATACGCTAACAAGCATGGTGAAAAGAAGTATTAGAAATAGAACATAATACCTTGTATCGCCACTACTTAAAATACTGGGTGTGCGTTACACACAATGCCTGGAACCGATGTAAACACTGAAGAGGCGCCAGGGCTTGCAACACGTGGCCCCTTTAAACAGCTGATCGGCAGGGGTTAGTAAGGCAGCCCATCAACTTTAGAAACTGGATAACTCGTTTGATATATACTTTGGGGGCAACCTCTCTAAAGATATTACACACCCATTTTTGACAATATGACACCAAAACTTAGATTACCAATGTCATTCACAGATAACTATTGAAAAATAAATTTTAATACTTCTGATGAAACCGGTTTCAAACAGGCACATTTTAGTATCTGTATCACAGCCAAAATGCATAAACTCCACACGGTTCTACTGATCTGGAACTAGATCACAACTGTTTAGTATGGTCATGTAAGTTTGGCTAAGCAGAACTGCAGAGATTCCGGGTGTTACAATCAGGGGCGGAATGGCCATAGACCCTATAGGGAAAATTCCCAGTGGGCCGATGCCATGAGGCCACCTGAGCCCTCCTCACAGCTGCCATCCAGGTACATAACAATCTGATGCTCTCCGCATTAATTAATGTTAGGAGCACCAGGTACATGGCAGATGGCCACAGGCGTCCTCCTGAATTCAACTGTGTTCAACCTCAGGAAGATGATATAGTTGAATACTGCGGTGAAAGTGGAACTATTTTGTGCTGCACTGTGCCATTTTATTCTTATGGGGCGGTAATTTGTGCTGTACAATGGTTTTGCTGGCCCACTCTCATCTGCTGTCCCTAACTATTTGTGTTGCCCTGCCTTCTGTCAGTTTGAATTTGCCTAAAACATGGTGCCCACTTTAGTTTTTAGTTCCCAGTTCGCCCCCTGGTTACAATAATATGGATGTTAAAATGTGTTTCTATTATGGCCACGTGAAACCCACTTTAGAGACTCCATAAGGGTACATGCCCGTAAGTGCAGATTTCAAAACTAAAAATTTTATTGCATCAAAAACTGCATGTGTTACTTACCGTTTTTAGGCAAGTTTTCTGCAGATCTCCCCCTTGCATTGAAAAGTGTGAAATCAACACATGGATGAGCGAATCGCATAAAACTTTGTTTCAATACTGTATGGAGCGATTCGCCCATCCCTAATCAACACATACAAAGAACAAAACACACAAACAATTGATATGTGGCAATTTCAAAATCTGCACAACAGGTCAATTTCTGCATAGAAAAAAAAGCAAAAGCAAAGTGAACATGAGATTTGTGTAACCTCATTCACTTTCATGGTACTCTATTACGCTACGGTTTTTCCGCACAAGAATCTGCAACGGGTGCAGGTAGCCTAAGACTGCCAGATGAATAATCTATGCAAGTGCACAACTTCCTTGCACGGTGTTGCCAGCTACAAGTTGCCTTTGTATACTGTATTGGGATTCTGTTCAGTTGGTACCATGCCATAGAATGGCTCCATGACCTTGGCTGCGACAACCCTTTGTACATGTACCCCCTCCAACTTTAGTTCTACTCATGGGCGTAGCTATAGGGGGTGCAGAGGTAGCAGTCGCTACCGGGCCCAGGAGCCTGAGGGGGCCCAAAGACCCTTGTGCTGCATAAGAAGACACACAACGCACTGAGGGAAGGGGGGCCCAAGCTGAACTCTTGCACCAGGGCCCATGAGCCGTTAGCTACGCCCCTGGTTCTACTCCTTATGGTATTAATTTGGAAGTGCACTGCACCTCCTTAACTAGTCAGTCTTTAAACCAAGGATGAGCTTTCTATTAAAAAAAAAAACAAAAAAAAAACTCCATGCCTCCCATATGAAATTCTAAGCCACATGGTCTATCTGGGACTCCTTTTCTACTTGCGCTCCATTGTAATGTTCACCTCTCGCCTACTGTTTACCATTGTTGCTCACTATTGCTACTTTGGTAATATTTTCACACTTCGCTTACTTTCCCCTTTAATTTACTGTTTTGCTTTGTTTGTGGTTTTACAAAAATGCTTCATTAAAATACAGGAAAAAAAAAACTAAAAGCGAAGTCGGGATCTGCAGAGCACAGGTAACAGTTGAGCGGACATTAAAGCCACAACTGGAGAAGTAAAACAGGAATGGAAAGCTACATCTCAGCACAACGTATCATTTTAGCTTGAAAGTTTATTTTTATAATTCTTCAGCGGAAAGCCTGTGAATTTATTTGCACTTCTGAAGATTTTTAGGGAGGAAGCTTAGAAAAATAAGAGCTTGTGGGACTTGGCAAACTCTTTCTGGGTGCTACCAGATATTTCTTCCTAAAAACACCTTGCACACAGAAGCAGTTATTGTAACATCTTCACACGCAGCGTAAAGGGAATGTGTCATCCGTAAATGGCCTATTGTTTAAAGGGACACTGACAGGCCCAACAAGCATATTTAGGTATCTATATGACAGTACAGGTCTTATAAGGGGTATTAAAATCATCTAAGTATCCCCCCTGTCCACCTTATAAATACAGTAAACTGAAGTTTTATAACCTGCTTGAAGCGTCTTCAATCTGCCCAAGGGGCGGCGTTTCACCTCTCTTGCGCCCAGCCAGCCGCCCCCAACTGCCGTTTTGAAGCGCCGCCCAGCTCATCAATATTCACTTTGCTGGGCGGCTTCTGCTGTCCCCGCTCTGAAGCGCTGCGCTGAACAGTGCCCGGCGCATGCGCCGGCTCTTGTGAAGTCCGGTACAGTAAGCGCCGCCCAGCTCATCAATATTCACTTCGCTAGGCGGCTACTACTGTCCCCGACTTCACAAGATCCTGCGCATGCGCCGGGCACTGTTCAGCGCAGCGCTTTAGAGCGGGGACAGCAGAAGCCGCCCAGCAAAGTGAATATTGATGAGCTGGGCGGCACTTCAAAACGGCAGTTGGGAGCGGCTGGCTGGGCGCAAGTGGAGGTGAAACGCCGCCCCTTGGGCAGATTGAAGACGGTTCAAGCAAGTTATAAAACTTCAGTTTACTGTATTTAGAATGTGGACAAGGGGATACTTATATGATTTTAATACCCCTTATAAGACCTGTACTGTCATATAGATACCTAAATATGCTTGTTGGGCCTGTCAGTGTCCCTTTAAATCCAGTTTTTATATTAAACATTTTTTTTAATTTTTTATTCCATGCCTCTAACTACAGTATATATGTTTTTTTTTATTCTTAAATCATTCAGGTTTCACACTGGCAACTAGGCCTTAAATATGTCAAGACTTCATGTGCTTTGACAGCAGATACATTGGCCACAGACACAACGAAGGTTCATACTGGAATCTCCCCCACAGATGTGCCCTTAAGCCTTATCACAGGTGATATCTGTCATTGTAATCCTAAGATAATGAGAAGGCCACTGAAAAATTACCTGCCCAGAACAAGAAGTCTAGTGGCTGCTGTGAAAACTGCATAATTGCAGGGAGTTTTTATTTTTTTAAATAGCTAGTGACATGAAAAATTAAAAAAAATTACCAAAATAAGATAAAAATATGTTTAACACAAAACGTGCTTTAAACAATAGGTTATTTTCTGATGAGACATTCCCTTTAAAAGGGGGATTTATGTTTTTATACAAATGAAGTTTAATCAATGTATAATAAAAAAAGTTACGCAATTCCTCACTATTTTCAATGACTGAATAATGACATTTATGATTACATGAAAACCCATAAAGATACATCTTAGGCTACTTTCACACCTGCGTTAGGTGCGGATCCGTCTGGTATCTGCACAGACGGATCCGCACCTATAGTGCAAACCATTGTATCCGCTCTCCTTTGAGCGCTGCTGCCTTATCACAGCTTACCAAGATCAGCGCCGTACATTGTATAACATCTGTGATTGGTATTGCAGCTCAGCCCCATTCATCGATGAATGTGTGGTCACTGGCCTAGGAAAAGCAGAGAGAAGGCTGTGGTGCTCACGGGGGCGCCGCTGCCTTCTCAAACAGCTGATCGGTGGCTTTTGTATACAGTTGGACTTTAAAAAATAAAATAAAAAAAAGACTAGTTATTTATTTTTATTAGAGTTGAAGACTTATGCCAAAAGGACACCATTTTGGCATACTGTATGATGTATCAAAAGGACACCATTTTGGCATACTGTATGATGTATCAAAAGGACACCATTTTGGCATACTGTATGATGTATCAAAAGGACACCATTTTGGCATACTGTATGATGTATCAAAAGGACACCATTTTGGCATACTGTATGAAGTATTAAAGTCACTTGGCACCTCAGTCTATGAATTTTGATCTTTTGTCGCCGATCACTGTCCACCCATTAGCTGCATTTCTTTGCTTGTTGATAGCACATGCCTGTTTGCACAATTATTTGCCGTCAACAAGTGATTTATGTACCACCTAAAGATGTGATCGGCAGCACCTTCACATCCCAATGCTGATGCTCAATAACGTACCAATCCTCAACTTATGTAAAGTGGTCTTTATCTACTAGTGGTGGAGACGTGGATAGAGGAGAGCCGTGGAGCTATACTATGTGCCTATACATCAAGCTGCGCTTGTGAGTATAAACACACAAGGAATTTCCTGGTGACCTGCAGTGCTTCACTATATGAGAACTTTGTTATCCCACAGGTGCTTAATGTACTGATAGTGGGGACCTGATTTACTTGCCTGTGCCAGAAACCTTGGATGCCTCAAGATTGAAGAGGTTTGACCTCCTGAATAGGGAACACGCGGTCCCTCAAAAATGCATGGTCTGAACTGTGATCTTTACCCACTTCACAATTGGGAACTGCTGTGGCAATTTTGTAATACGGATTGGGACTTTTTTCTATAATTTTTATCCTAAAAGATTTCCAGGATATCTCCAAGCAAGAGTCAGAAAAGCAGAGCGAACATGGAGCCCATCTGTGTGCTGTACGTGGTTTGCACTGACCCATTGATTTGAATAGGCGTTCTTGGCCCAGAAAATAGACCAAAGTAGCGCATTCTACTGCCAGTTTAAAAAAAATATATGTATATCTACATATAGCCATTGAATCTGAGGGTCCCTGAAGAACGCTAGCAGCACATGCCAGTGATTCACTAACATATCTATAGGGCCTTACTGTGGTACATACTTCAGCGCGATCACCACCACATTTTCCATGCATTCACGCCGGATAAGCAAAGAAAGAGGTTTACCAATAGGCGAGTTGTAAATGAAACATTAATGAGGACCAAGTAATCGGACACATCACTTAAAGAGTATTACAGACAGATACGTCTTTTTCCCGGACTGTTTACCTTCACAAAGGCTACTGACAGATGAATGGCTTCTTTAATCGTTAACAGGTAATTGCCAGCGCAGTCCTTTCCCTGCTTCACTGGCTTTGTTGTACAGTGCCACCGATGACAGCAATTCATTATTTCAAGTGCCAGAATAGAAGGGCACATAAGAAGCAATGAAAGGAGCATGGCAGCTTTCATTTGCTGTACTGCAGTCTATAAAGAGGGAATAGCATGGCGCAGGTGAGCCCTACAGAAGGAACCTGAAAATGTAGATACAGGAAAAGAATAGCAGATGACAAGGGGGTGAAGATGGCACGCCTATATAAATGATTCTGGACTGGGGGATGACCCCTTTGGAGCACAGGATACTAGGCAGTTCAAGTGCGGGCAGTACATGCACATCACAAGCACTACTTGTAACCAGATGAGATGCATAGGCAGGCTTCCCAGAGCTTCCAGCAGAGCCAGGGCAAACATGCCTGAGCCTGAACAATTACAACACACTTGTAAGGAAAGGGCTTCCCGTCTGTTACTGTTGAGCATGCAGTTTATACCAGAAAGGACACACAGCTGAGCAGCCACAGTTCACATGGCTGATCCTCCCTGCCAGGGGCCTCCTGTTACAGGGAAGGGAAATGAGATTGGATGCGATGGTGGATGACCTACATCCTGCAGGTTAATGTGTACACTGTTATCCCACAATACATGGCAGAATGGTCTGGCAGTGCATGCGCCTTGGCTTCACTCAGTATGCAGAGGGAAAACATATGCATCAAGTCAGCTGATCTTCCTTCCGTAGATCTCTAATTCTATAAGATCTGTAAAGGAGATCACATATAGTCAAACAGCTATAGATCAGGTGTAGACACCAGACACAGTGTGGAGGAAACCTAATGGCCAAATCCTAGTTGTTATTTTGTGGTCTGTGGGGCAAGATACCAAACTGTAGTTAGAGGAATTAGTAAAAACCTAAACACTCCTTCTGGAGTGCCCTCCAATCCAGTGCCACTGTTACACCCTCTCAGCCAAGCTTTTGTTCTGATATACAGCTGCAGCCAATCACTGGCCTCAGCAGTGTACAGCACAAGAATGATGAGGCCAGTGATAATAGCAGTATACAGGACCTCTATGCTGCAGTATGGCGGAGAAGACCAGGTGGCAGCGCTTTAGCAGAGGTGGATGGTCAGGCAATTTATTTTTATTTTTTTAAATCATCCATACGTTTGGCCCATTGAAAATTAAACTCTGGGGTACAATAGCGGAGTTATTAAAATCCGACACCAGACACTGATCATGTGGTAGAAGAGGAGGCGGTGCTCCACGAGGAGCGCTGCTTCCTCTTCATTACACTACGTAGCGTCTCCCGTGTAGCGGTGGCATAATGTAATCACAAATAATCGCACCATTCAAGTGAATGGAACAAGTACTTCTAATTACACTGCACTTCTGACATGACGGGCGGTGTAAGGGCTTATGCACACGACCATGGTTTGGGTCCACATCCAATCACCATTATTTGTGGGGGGGATGCGGACCCATTCACTTCAACGGGGCCACAAAAGATACGGACAGCACTCCTCATGCTGTCTGCATCAGTTTATCCATTCCGTTGAAGCAGCAAAAATATAGAACATGTCCTATCCTTGTCTGGACAGGGATAGCACTGTTCTATTAGGTGCCAGTCGTTCAGCTAAATGCAGAATGCACACGGCTAGTCAACATCCAACGGTCGCGTGCATGACCCCTAATGAAAAGGAATTTTCACTCACATGGAGACCCGCCTCCTCATCAAACAACTGATCAGCGGGGTGCCCAGTGTCAGACCCCACCAAGCAGATATTGATGACGTATCCTAAGGATAGGTCATCAATAAACACTGCCTGCACAACCCCTTTAGGGTCCATTCACACGTCCACAAGTGTTTTGCGGTCCGCAAATTGCAGATCCTCAAAACACGGACACCGGCCATGTGCGTTCCCCATTTTGCGGACCGCACATGGCCGGCACTTAAAGAAATGCTTTTTCTCGCCAGTGTCTGCGGACAAGAATAGGACATGTTTTTTTTTTGCGGAACGGAAGTGCGGATGCATCTTTTCCGGCCCCATTGAAAATAAATGGGATCCATTTTGCGGACGTGTGAATGGACCCTTAAGGGTGATTTCAAACTGCTGCAAATAAAAAGTATAATCCACCCTGTAAAAAAACTAGCTTTTTACATGGTGCCTGTAAATCATGGTAAAATCATGTCATTATACAACCATACATTACATTTCAGTCAAATGCTCAACAGGTGGTTTGGGCTCAGCCATGCATTTAAGATTACAGTTATCTGGATCCCTCTATTGAACTAACATTCAAAAGTCTTTTTTGTTGAGCTGCTATTCCTATGGCCTCATGCACACGACCGTTTTTTTTTTAAGGTCCGCAAAAACGGGGTCCGGAGGTCCGTGATCCGTGACCGTTTTTTCGTCCGTGGGTCCTCCTTGTTTTTTGGAGGATCCACGGACATGAAAAATGAAAAAAAAAAAAATCTAAGTCAAGTTTGCCATTGAAATGATAGGAAAAAACGGACACAGATCACGGACACGGATGACAATCTTGTGTGCATCCGTGATTTTTCACGGACCCATTGACTTGAATGGGTCTGTGAACCGTTGGCAGTGAAAAAAATAGGACAGGTCATATTTTTTTCACGGCCAGGAAACACTGATCACGGATGCGGCTGCCAAACGGTGCATTTTCCAATTTTTCCACGGACCCATTGAAAGTCAATGGGTCCGTGAAAAAAAACGGAAAACAGCACAACGGCCACGGATGCACACAACGGTCGTGTGCATGAGGCCTATTACTGTTATATCCCTATAAAGGGCCTAACACAGTTTTTCATTTTATTTATTTTTTTAGACACCAAATTTATCAAAACTGGTGCAAAGGAACACTGGCTTAGGCTACTTTCACACCTGCGTTTAGGTGCGGATCCGTCTGGTATCTGCACAGACTGATCCGCACCTATAATGCAAACGCTTAGATCCGTTCAGAACGGATCCGTCTGCATTACTCTTTAAAAAAAAAAAATCTAAGTCTAAGTGCAAGTCAAACGGATCCGTTCCTGACTTACATTGAAAGTCAATGGGGGACGGATCCGTTTTCAATTGCACCATATTGTGGCAGTGAAAACAGATCTGTCCCCATTGACTTACATTGTAAGTCAGGACGGATCTGTTTGGCTCCGCATTGCCAGGCGGACACCAAAACGCTGCAAGCTGCGTTTTGGTGTCCGCCTCCAGAGCGGAATGGAGGCAGAAAGGAGCCAAACTGATGCATTCTGAGCGGATACTTATCCATTCAGAATGCATTGGGGCTGAACTGATCCGTTTTGGGCCGCTTGTGAGAGCCCTGAAACAGATCTCACAGGCGGACCCAGAAACGCCAGTGTGAAAGTAGCCTTAGTTGCCCATAGCAACCATTGAAATTTCATCTTTCATAGCTCCTTTGGGAAAAGAAAGGATAAATTTGATTGGTTGCTATGGGCAACTCAGCCAGTTTTTCTTTGCACCCGTTTTAATAAATCCCCCACCCAGTATGTCTTACCACTAAGGTTTTCTCATTGGAATTTCTTCCCTATAGAGAAGGTGAAGTGAAAATGCGCAGAGCTCCAACAAAAAATATCACCTAAGAAAAAGGCCAGTACCAAAAAAAAGGGTACTGCTTTTCGTTGTAGTTTTGCAACAGCTGGAGGGCCGCAGTTTGGACATGCCTGCCATAGACTATCATTATAAAAATTGTTGTGCGACAAAATGTTGCGAGACATAGGTCATCGTGTAGCCCTAGCCTTAGGCCTCTTGCACACGAGCATGACGGATTAGGTCCGGATGCATTCAGTTAAAAATGCGAAATTTTGCAAGTAAGTTCAGTTGTTCAGTTTTTGTTCAGATTTGATACGTTTTTCACACTCGTGATAAAAAAAACAGGAGGTTTACAAACATCTCTTAAGCTACTTTCACACTTACAGCAGAGTGATCCGGCAATCTGCGTGCAAACGGACAGCATTTGTAGACGGATCCGGATGCGGATCCGTCTTACAAATGCATTGCAAGAACTGATCCGTATGTCCGTTTGTCATATGGACAAACTGATCCGTTTTTTTTTCTTTCCACATTTTTAAAGGTCTGCGGATCCGGCACTAATACATTTCAATGTAAATTAATTCTGGATACGGCATTCCGGCAAGTGTTCCGGAATTTTGGACGGAGATAAAACCGTAGCATGCTGCGGTATTCCCTCTGTCCTGAAAAGTCAGAAAGACTGAACTGAAGACATCCTGATGCATCCTAAATGGATTGCTCTCCATTCAGAAGGCATGGGGATAAAACTGATCAGTTCTTTTCCGATATTGAGCCCCTAGGACGGAACTCAGTGCCGGAAAAGAAAAACGCTTGTGTGAAAGTACCCTTCGCAACCATCAGTGAAAAACGCATTGCATCCGCACTTGCTTGTGGATGCAATGCGTTATTCATGCAGACCCATTCACTTCTATGGAGCCAGGGCTGTGTGAAAAACGCAGAATATAGAACATGCTGCGATATTCACGCAACGCAGAAGTGATACGTGAAAAACAACGCTCATGTACACAGACCCATTGAAATGGTCTGGATTCAGTGTGGGTGCTATGTGTTCACGTCATGCATTGCACCTGCGCGGGAAAACTCGCTCGTGTGAAAGTGGCCTTACAGTTAGGCCTCATGCACACGACAGTAAAAACGGGGTCCATAGGTCCGTGGCGGTTTTTTCGTCCGTGGGTCTTCCTTGATTTTTGGAGGATCCACGGACATGAAAAAAAAAGACGTTTTGGTGTCCTCCTGGCCGTGCGGAGCCAAACGGATCTGTCCTGAATTACAATGCAAGTCAATGGGGACGGATCTGTTTGACGTTGACACAATATGGTGCAATTGCAAACGGATCCGTCCCCCATTGACTTTTAATGTAAAGTCAGGAGTCCCTTTATACCATCGGATCAGAGTTTTCTCCAATCCGATGGTATATTTTAACTTGAAGCGTCCCCATCACCATGGGAACGCCTCTATGTTAGAATATACTGTCGGATATGAGTTACATCGTGAAACCCAGATTCGGCAGTATATTCTAACACAGAGGCGTTCCCATGGTGATGGGGACGCTTCAGGTTAGAATATACTAAAAAACTGTGTACATGACTGCCCCCTGCTGCCTGGTGAAGTGAAAACTCAGCTCTGAAAAAGCTTTTATGCAGACGGATCTTCAGATCCGTCTGTATGAAAGTAACCTACGGCCACGGATCACGGATATGGATGCCAATCTTGTGTGCATCCGTGTTCTTTCACGGACCCATTGACTTGAATGGGTCCGTGAACCGTTGTCCGTCAAAAAAATAGGACAAGTCCTATTTTTTTGACGGACAGGATACACGGATCACGGTCTCTGCTGCAAAACTGTGCATTTTCCGATTTTTCCACGGACCCATTGAAAGTAAAAAGAAAAACGGAAAACGGCACAACGGCCACGGATGCACACAACGGTCGTGTGCATGAGGCCTTAACCAGAACCCCACGTTTTAGGTGTGGTTCATTTTTCAACAGATCCTGAATTGATGTGAAAAAAAAAGAAGACACAGAATTCAGCAACCAGGGAGACAAAGACCACCAAGAAGAGTCACAACTGACCTCAAGTGACATGGTTTCCATAGGTTAGACAGCAGAAATGGTTTGAAGGCACATCATATGTCTCCTGCAGCTGGCTGTGTCATACTTAGCAAATATTGCAATTCCAATCAGCAATTCATAAAATGTTGAAGCATTCTGCATATAGCGTTAAATGTTTTTCTAGAAATCTAAAGAGGTTCACCATGGCCAAACATTGAGATGGATGTGCAGTTCCAGCAAGCCCATGTTATGCCAGAAAATCCAGCATCTCTACATTTTGGACTGACTGAAACAAACTTGATTTTCTGCAATTTAAGTAGTTGTTCTGGCAACTGGAGCCTTGAAGAAAGCCAAGAGTGAGCGAACACATGCTTTACATTAATCGCTCCCTCCGAGCAGTCTGCACAGCAACATTTTCAGAAGAAAAGAGAACAATGATGTGTTCTTGCTGAACAGGACTTGCCATTCACCTATAGTACACATTTCAGGGCAGATACTAGCATGCTTACAAAGTACGGCTACTTTCACACTGGCGTTTTGGTTTCCGTTTCTGAGATCCATTCAGGGCTCTCACAAGCGGTCCAAAATGGATCAGTTTTGCCCTAATGCATTCTGAATGGACAGGGATCCGCTCAGAACGCATCAGTTTGCCTCCGTTCCATCTCCATTCCGCTCTGGAGGCGGACACCAAAACGGTGCCTGCAGCTAAGTGCTCCATTTAGATTTATCAACATGGTCTGACAGGGTTTATACACATTGATAGCAGGGAAATAAAATAAAAATAAAAAATTCGGAAACTTCTATAGACCAAGAGCGTGCTTGCAGTCATATGTCATGAAAAAGTATGGGGAACCTGTCACCACGATCTTGGACTACTACCTGCAGTAATACATGAGTAGCACTGCAGATAAGGGTTCTTAAATTGCTCTTTTTTACTTTCTTACTGCACTCTGTTGCCCCACTATCAGCATTCTGCGCTGAAATACGTCAGGACTGCTGTGCATGCATCCTCTCCATTGTGTTAGTATGGCACAGTACTCCGGACTGTGGATTTCGGAGCAGCTTTAAGTGCTGACAGCTGGGGAATGGGGGGGCTTTAATAAAGAAAATAAAGAATGGTGAGCTGGACTCCTTATGTGCAGTACGGCTGACACAAGTCCAGAACCGGCGGCGGCAGATTCCCTTTAAGGAGTAAAAAGCAGGTTCAGAGAATTGATTGATAGCTGAAACTTGTAAAACAGGATTTTCTTCTTTGGTCAGTTACTGCCTTCTCTAAACACTTAGATGTTTGCATACGAATAATCTCAAATGTCTACTGCTTATTGTAGCGCTGCTGGCTTGTGTTCACACTACTAATAACCCCTGCCATGAAAGTCTCACAGAAAGAAAACGGCCACATTTGGGCTTCTCTCTCTGCGGTGGCCCTAGCCTGGGCCTACCAACCTATATCAATGCTCTGAACAGAGAAGCTAATGAGTGCTAACATGTGACAATACCTGTTCTCAATAACAGGAAAGTCTACTGCAGATCAAGAGCTGCCTGGAAGCTAGGCTCGGGGGCAAATCTCCGCCAGCTCCTAATTGACATGTCAAAGAAGTCAAATGCCATATGTTTTACCGGTGACCCTAGTCGCCAAATTCACTAAACTGCAGAAACAAAACGTCTTTGTGTAGCCCATGTGAAACTAAGGTAGGGCTGCTGGTATACTAGAAACATAACTAGCCATGTTAAATGCAACAGTTCTTCAAGACAAGAGGAGTATTAAATAGCGTTGTACCTACGGTATGAAACTGACCTGTTACATATGCTCTTGGGAGCTGAAGGCGTCTGTGTTGATCCCATGTTCATATGCGAGTGCATTGCTGACAAAAATGAGGTTTTAATATATAAAAATGAGACTCTAGGAGCAATGGGGGCGTTACCATTACACCTAGAGGCTCGACCAGGGCCAGGCTTGATGACGTTTAGGCTACTTTCACATTTGCGTTCGGGTGTCCGCTTGTGAGCTCTGTTTGAAGGGGCTCACAAGCGGCTCCAAACGCTTCCGTCCAGCCCTAATGCATTCTGAGTGGATGCGGATCCGCTCAGAATGCATCAGTCTGGCACCATTTGTCCTCCGCTCCGCTTAGCAGGTGGACACCCGAACGCTGCTTGCAGCGTTCGGGTGTCCGCCTGGCCGTGCGGAGGCAAGCGGATCCGTCCAGACTTACAATGTAAGTCAATGGGGACGGATCCGTTTGAATATGACACACTATGGCTCAATTTTCAAACGGATCCGTCCCCCATTGACTTTCAATGTAAAGTCTGGACGGATCCGTCTGAGGCTACTTTCACACTTTCTGAGGCCACCGTCTGCATTATATGAGCTCTGAACGCAAGTGTGAAAGTAGCCTAACACTGCCTGGCCATGTCAAAGTGCAGAGGGTGCAGCAGTTGCAGAGATTAAAGCCTCTAGGTGTAATGGTAACGCCCCCATTGCTCCTAGAGGCTCATGTGCCTTTCATAAATTAATTCGTACTGTAAAAAAAACATTTCCCGAACTCAAGTTCGGTACCAAGGTGCAAGACTTCACGAAGCAATAACTTTGGCTCATCTGAGCCAATACATTCTAATACTGTACGGAGCTCCTGCTCCGTACAGTATTAGAACGAAATTTTATGTGAATCGACTTTGGATGTTTTATTCAAAGTCGATTCGCTCATCCCTACTAATAACCCTCATCTCTAACTTAGGTCATAAACACTTATTTAAGCCACATTCTTAGCAGTAAGATAAGGATTGAGCTTAAATGAGTGTTTATAATGTAAGAGAGCAAAGATAAGGAGCCCGTCTGCTCCTTAGATGACAGAAAAAAGACAAAAAATCCACAGACCGCTAGTAGAGCATGTCAGCTCTGTACAGAAAAAAGGATTCTGTATTGTTAATAAAGACCAACTGAAAAAATTATTTTTAGCTCAAAATAAGTATAATGAAATAAAAAATTGCCCCCAAAAATGTGTACATAGCCTTTAAAGGGGTTGTCAGAGTCAATTACAAATGGTGAAAGGCAAGGAAGGTGTTAAATAATAAAAAGTTATATCCACTAGTTAAAACCGAACCATTCAGCACTGCTGCCCCGATCCACCCAGTCAGGCTTTATGTATATGACTGCAGCAATGACCTGTCTGTATACCACATCTGAGCACTGCAGCCAATCACTGGCCTCAGTGGTATCATATTGTATACCACTGAGGCCAGTGACTTGCGGCACACATGGTAGCAGTGTTGCTGGAGCAAGAGGAGGTTTGAACCAGTGAGCATAACTTCTTTCATGATTTAACAGAACCATTTAGGCCTCATGCGCACAACTGCGTGGAGGCTTGATTTTGGGGGAGAATGGCTTGCACATTTGGTAACCAAATATGACCTTATGCACACGGCCATAGGTTTAGTCCGCATCCGATCCACATATTTTGGATCTGCAACCGTATGTCCGTTCCACGGCAAGGCAAAAAGATAGAACATGTCCTATCCTTGTCCGTTTTGCAGACAAGGAAAGGAAATGTCTAGAGGAGTTTGAAAAAAAATGGTGGCATGCACACGGCCGAGATCCACGATACCGTCGTGTGCATGAGCCCCAAGTGTCATTTTGACTGCAACCTATGTCAGAGAAAACAGCCTAAATATTAGCACATATGTCCCATACTGAAGTGGTTGTACAACCATTTGGCACATGTACTATATATCGCTGCACACCTGTCATTACTTATTTACTGAAGTATAGCACATAAAAGGCCAGCAGAAACATACAAAGCCATCAAAAAATGTCCTAGCAGGAATAATAGGACTGTTTAAACACTCCGGTCACACACCTGTCTGAGCAGAATACACCCACTGAACTTATGTGCCACGTACAATGCCAAGAAAAGCCCTGCTATTCTTTATGCCAGGAGTAAAGACACCCCATTTTTAAACCCTAAGCACATCCACATACATAACGCAGTCAGCTGCCCATGGGCTATATACATCTGGCAGGCATGCTATAAGCGGTACACGGCATGCACTGCATTTTGTTCAGCTCTTTACACTTTACATAGGCAGAAATGCCTTCTGTCAGAGCATTAGTCCTGTGTGTGGGTGCAGCAGGTAAAATGTGACCCAGCTGATGGCACACAGGAGGAGGTTTGAGCGAGATGCAGAGCGGGCCACTGTGCATCTCATTCACTCTGCATTAGCTATACAAGTTAGGCTACTTTCACACTAGTGTTTTTTGCGGATCCGTCATGGATCTGCAAAAACGCTTTCGTTACAATAATACGACCGCGTGCATCCGTCATGAACGGATCCGGTTGTATTATGTCTTCTATAGCCATAGCCGTTTCCTATTGTGCCAGATAAAACAGATCCGTCCCCATTGACTTACATTGTGTGCCAGGACGGATCCGTTTGGCTCCACTTTGTCAGGCGGACAGCAAAACGGTGCAGGTAGCGTTTTGGTGTCCGCCTCCAGAGCGGAATGGAGACGGAACGGAGGCAAACTGATGCGTTCTGAGCGGATCCTTATCCATTCAGAATGCATTAGGGCAAAACTGATCCGTTTTGGACCGCTTGTGAGAGCCCTGAACGGATCTCACAAACGGAAAGCAAAAACGCCAGTGTGAAAGTAGCCTTACCAGCGCCCTATGATGACCTGTATACCTGGCTACAGGCCCCTGCAGTCCCCCGGCTTTCTCCTTCACCCCTCTGTGAGCCCTGCTAGTCTTTCACACCCTCCTCCTTGCACCTCCATACAAGCAGCACTGTTGCCGCATAAAGTAGACCATTCAAACCACTAGCATTACCTGCCAGACTACTAAGCATGGTGCGCGTGTATATGTGGATGTGTGTGCGCGTATATATATATATATATATATATATATGTGGATGTGTGTGCGCGTATATATATATATGGATGTGTGTGCGCGTATATATATATATATATATATATATGGATGTGTGTGCGCGTATATATATATATATATATATATGTGGATGTGTGTGCGCGTATATATATATATATATATATGTGGATGTGTGTGCGCATATATATATATATATATGTGGATGTGTGTGCGCATATATATATATATATATATGTGGATGTGTGTGCGCGTATATATATATATATATATATATATATGGATGTGTGTGCGCGTATATATATATATATATATATATGGATGTGTGTGCGCGTATATATATATATATATATATATATATATATATATGTGGATGTGTGTGCGCGTATATATATATATATATATATATATATATATATATGTGGATGTGTGTGCGCATATATATATATATATATATATATGTGGATGTGTGTGCGCATATATATATATATATATATATATATATATATATATGTGGATGTGTGTGCGCGTATATATATGTGGATGTGTGTGCGCGCGTATATATATATATATATATATATATATATATATATGTGGATGTGTGTGCGCGTATATATATATATATATATATATATATATATATATGTGGATGTGTGTGCGCGTATATATATATGTGTGGATGTGTGTGCGCATATATATATATATTTATATATGGATGTGTGTGCGCGTATATATATATATATATATATATATATATATATGTGGATGTGTGTGCGCGTATATATATATATATATATATATATATATATATGTGGATGTGTGCGCGCGTATATATATATATATATATATATATATATATGTGGATGTGTGCGCGCGTATATATATATATATATATATATATATATATGTGGATGTGTGCGCGCGTATATATATATATATATATATTATATATATATGTGGATGTGTGCGCGCTATATATATATATAGTGGATGTCGTGGCGCGCATATATATATATATGTGGATGTGTGCGCGCATATATAGTATAATATATATATATATATATATGTGGATGTGTGCGCGCCTATCATATATATATATGTGGATGTGGGACGCGCTATATATATATATGATGGATGCTGAGTGCGCGCATATATATAATATATGTGGAGGTGTGCGGCGCATATATATATATATGTGGGATGTGTGCCGGCATATCATATATATATGTGGATTTGTGCGCGCATATATATATATGGGATGTGGTGCGCGCATATATATATATTGTGGATGTTGCGCTCGTATATATATATGTGGATGGGGTGCGTCGCGTAGATATATATATATATATATATATATATATATATGTGGATGTGTGCGGCGCGTCATAATATTGTGGATGTGTGCGCGTGTATATATATATACATATATATATGTGGATGTGCGCTCGTATATATATAGTGGATGTGTGCGCTCGTATATATATATGTGGATGTGTGCGCGCGTATATATATATATATATGTGTGGATGTGTGCGCGCGTATATATATATATGTGGATGTGTGCGCGCGTATATATATATATATATGTGTGGATGTGTGCGCGCGTATATATATATGTGTGGATGTGTGCGCGCGTATATATATATATATATGTGTGGATGTGTGCGCGCGTATATATATATGTCGATGTGTGCGCGCGTATATATATATGTGGATGTGTGCGCGCGTATATATATATGTCGATGTGTGCGCGCGTATATATATATGTCGATGTGTGCGCGCGTATATATATATGTGGATGTGTGCGCGCGTATATATATATGTGGATGTGTGCTCGCGTATATGTGTGCGCGCGTATATGTGTGCGCGCGTATATGTGTGCGTGCATGTGTGCGTGCATGTGTGCGTGCATGTGTGCGTGCATGTGTGCATGTGTGCGTGCATGTGTGCATGTGTGCCTGCATGTGTGCGTGAATATGTGCGTGCGTGCATACGTGCGTGCATACGTGCGTGCATGTGTGCGTGCATACGTGCATGTGTGCGTGCATACGTGCATGTGTGCGTGCATACGTGCATGTGTGCGTGCATACGTGCATGTGTGCGTGCATACGTGCATGTGTGCGTGCATACGTGCATGTGTGCGTGCATACGTGCATGTGTGCGTGTATACGTGCATGCGTGCGAGTATACGTATATGTGCATGTGTGCGAGTATATGTATATGTGCATGTGTGCGGTGTGTGTGTATATGTGCATGTGTGCGGTGTGTGTGTATATGTGCATGTGTGCGGTGTGTGTGTATATGTGCATGTAGTGTGCATATGTGTGCGGTGTGTGAGTGTAGTGTGCATATGTGTGCGGTGTGTGAGTGTAGTGTGCATGTGTGCGTGTATATGTGCATGTGTGCGTGCGTGTATATGTGCATGTGTGCGTGTATATGTGCATGTGTGCGGTGTGTGTATATATGCATATATACACACACATTTTTCATCCAGCCCGAGCCCCAGTGATAAGTCTGGTGCAGGTCTAGATGGCCTGTCTTAGGCCTCTTTCACACTTGCGTTGTCCGGATCCGGCGTGTACTCCACTTGCCGGAATTACACGCCGGATCCGGAAAAACGCAAGTGTACTGAAAGCATTTGAAGACGGATCCGTCTTCAAAATGCTTTCAGTGTTACTATGGCACCCAGGACGCTATTAAAGTCCTGGTTGCCATAGTAGTAGTAGGGGAGCGGCATACTTACCATCCGTGCGGCTCCCGGGGCGCTCCAGAGTGACGTCAGAGCGCCCCATGCGCATGGATGACGTGCCATGCGATCACGTCATCCATGCGCCTGGGGACTCTAAAAAAGCTAAACGTCGGATCCGGTAATGCGCCGAAACGACGTTTAGCTTAAGGCCGGATCCGGATCAATGCCTTTCAATGGGCATTCATTCCGGATCCGGTCTTGCGGCAAGTGTTCAGGATTTTTGGCCGGATCAAAAAGCGCAGCATGCTGCGGTATTTTCTCCGGCCAAAAAACGTTCCGTTCCGGAACTGAAGACATCCTGATGCATCCTGAACGGATTTCTACTCCATTCAGAATGCATTAGGATAAAACTGATCAGGATTCTTCCGGCATAGAGCCCCGACGACGGAACTCTATGCCGGAAGACAAGAACGCAGATGTGAAAGAGCCCTAAGGGTAGATGTATATGGTGCAGATTTATGTGCAGAACATCCACATAAGGCTAGGGCTACACAGTGACCTGACAAAAAGGGCTACAACTAGATTGCGACATGCGCTGTGTAAAATTTATTGTAATGATAGTCTATGGTATCGCACTGCGACATGCTCTGACTGCAATGTGACAGTCGCACAAAAATCCCACTTGGATACATTTTTTGCGACTGTCGTGTCGCAGTGCGACCCCATAGACTATCATAACAGCAAATGTCACACGTCATTGGTGTCACACATGTCGCCGTGTAGCCTAGACTTAATCCACACTACTTATTGCAGTTTTGGTGTGCATGTGATGCAGATCTCACCCTTCCACTGGTGAAATCCGCACTAGAAAAACACGACAATTGACAAACTCCGGATTTCAAAATCTGCACAGCAGGTCAATTTACACACCTAAGCTAAGTGTACACGAGGTTTATATAATCTGGTGATGGTACTGTATTAAACTGTTGATTTTCTGCACAAAATCTGCACTGAAAAAAAGCACGTAATCCACATCATGAGCAGACACCCTAAAGGGCGCATTAGACTAAGCGATTATCATTGGAATTTTGATCTAATCGTTGGAATCAGAGCAATTATCAAATGTAATGGTTAAAAAACAAGCGATAAATCATTTGTTTTCTGTGGATTAGACAAATCTGCCCGAGATCAGACATTTATCACCTATCCTGTTGATGGGGGGAATTCAGCTCCTTTCTCAAGAAGTTTCTTTGCAACTTCAGGGGTACTAAACTAGGAATAAGCAGCTCAAATGAAAGCAGTTTTTAAAACAGATGTAGCAGAGCCGAATCTGTCCGTTTAGCTCTTTTGAGGCTGCACCATTTGAAGAATGAGACAACTAAAGAACATAGAATTACCAGCCCAACTGCAATATCACAAAGATATTGGGATGTGATTTACAATATTAAAAAAGGCAATCCTATACGGGGTTGTGTACAGGACCTAATAAAAATAAAATAAAAATTAAAACACTGTGTTGCGAATGTACAACATCCAGACTGAATCCGGACCCAGTCATTTCAATAGGAATAGGCACATGAGCATTGTTTTTGCAGCATGTTCCATAGTGTGCGTTTTTCACGCTGTCCTTGCTCTCTATAAATGAATGAGGGCGCGTGTGAAAAACAGAAGTCACCCGGATGCAATGCATTGAAAAACTAATGTAATCCGGACTGGGGGAAAAAACAAAACACTGAAGGCAGATCGCCGACGAAACTGATTGAACTTGCATGAAAAATCCGCTTTTTCACCGAGCAGACCCGGACTCGTGCAGTCTCTCTCATATGAAAGAGACTCCCTTCTGGAGATGCATGTGATCGGGTTACATTCGGTCAATTGGATATCGGCAGATTAAAGATTGAACACTAAATTTGCTGATTATTTCTTAACATTGTTAAAAGAAACATTATTCTACAACTACAATAACAGCCCCCGAGTCCTCCTCCCTTTCCTCTCCTTGTTTCATACAATTGTCTCAGATGGTAATTAGGGCTGTTGAATTTGGCCCGGTTTCAAATCACAGCGCTTTGAACGGCCAAGTTTACTTGAAGAACCAGATACGCTGAAAAACATGATATGGCTTCTTCCTTTCAAACGCTATAGCGAGAGGCGCTAAGGAGGGAGAGGGGAGGGGGACAGGAAGTGGACTTGTCAGATGGACTCGGATAGGAGGGAAGGTCATTTTTGTTCTTCGCAGGTTCAGGCGCTAATCATTTTAAAAGCCTTCACCTTGTAAAAACAGAAACGGCAATCAAACTTTCATTGAGCCTTGTAGATCTTCCATCACTGCGAGAAGGACCATTTCCTGTATGAAACGCGCTGGCTAAGAAAAAGCAGCAAGTGTTTATACAGTAGCCAGACTTTGTGATTGCCAGACACGCGGAGACGACGGGAAAAACGTCATTGGCAGAGGGAATGGCGAAAAATGCGTTAGCATTTCCTATAATAAAAAGGTAAATGGCCAATAGCAATACATTGTGGGTCACTGGGAACGTGGCAGCCCCTTTGGACTAGGAAATGACTGGCGTGCCATCAAATCTGACAGAACGGAGAATGTACAAACTGGTCCTGCCATCGCTCAGTTGCTATGATACTGGAAGGAAGGAAGAAAGGAGGGAGGGAGTACTGGAGCCGCACAACATATTATATGCTCATCAGGCGAGCTCTGATCTGTCATGCTATGGAGAAGCAGATTTAGCTCAAGCTGACACAGTTGGCTGAGAGCGAATGAATAAGACATTTCAGACAGAACGTACAAGAGGAAACGGAAACATCAATGGAACAGATGAAGTGACAAATGTTTTATTTTATTTTTTTTATACAATTTATGAACTTAGGAGATTATTCAGATGACCATTTTTATTCTGTGTGATATATATATATATATATATAAAAATAATGATGTCACACAGACCCATAAAAGTCAATGGGCATATTCACAATTTTTTTATGGCATGTCCGATTCAGATGTATTTTTGCTCTGGCACACAGAGGTTACTGAACTACGTAAGGCCCCTTTCACACGAGCGAGTTTTCCGCGCGGGTGCAATGCGTGACGTGAACGCATTGCACCCGCACTAAATCCGGACCCATTCATTTCTATAGGGCTCTGCACACGAGCAGCGATTTTCACGCATCACTTGTGCGTTGCGTGAAAATCGCAGCATGTAGTATATTCTGCGTTTTTCACGCAGAACGCAGGCCCCATAGAAATAAATGGGGCTGCGTTAAAATCGCAAGCAAGTGCGGATCCGATGCAATTTTCACGCATGGTTGCTAGGAGACGATCGGGATGGGGACCCGATAATTATTATTTTCCCTTATAACATGGTTATAAGGGAAAATAATAGCATTCTTAATACAGAATACATAGTACAATAGTGCTGGAAGGGTAAAAAAATAAAAATGTATAATAATAAATAATTTAACTCCCCTTACTCCACTTGCTCGCGCAGCCCGGCTTCTCTTCTGTCTTCATCTTTGCTGTGCACAGGAAAAGGACCTGTGGTGACATCACTATGCTCATCACATGGTCCGTCACATGACCCATCACCATGGTAAAAAACGATCATGTGACGGACCATGTGTTGAGCGCAGTGACGTCATCAAAAGGTCCTATTCCTCAAAGAAGAAGACAGAAGAGATGCCGGCTGCGCAAACAAGTGGATTAAGGAGAGTTAAATTTTTATTTTATTTTTTAACCCCTCCAGCCCTATTGTACTATGCATTCTGTATTCAGAATGCTATTATTTTCCCTTATAACCATGTTATAAGGGGAAATAATACAATCTACAGAACACCGATCCCAAGCCTGAACTTCAGTGAAGAAGTTCGGGTCTGGGTACCACATTCAGTTTTTTATCACGCGCATGCAAAACGCATTGATAAAAACTGAACGGAACGCAATCGCAGTCAAAACAGACTGCAATTGGGTACCTACTCGTGCGGGTTTGCCGCAACGCATCCGGACACGCTCGTCTGCAAGGGGCCTAAGGCTGCAGTCACACGGTCAGGCTATTTTGGAAGAAAAAAAAAAAAACAGTAGCAACGTCAAAAGAGAAGTCCAACCCATCCTTTTTTCTTTCACTCTTTTAAAGATCCTCTTCCAGTTTTGGCTTCCAAAACTGCATGCAGAAACCTGCCAGTGTGGCTGTACCCCAAGTATTTGTCCACGCCACAGTAGGTTTCTGTCCTCCTTAAGCTTTCCTTAGCACACCCTGTGTAATATTTAGTGTCTACCATTCCCCCGCAAGTCAAACTCTGCATCTGCCATTGTCCTTCGTGCACTAATGTGCTCGGGCCGAGTACCACTGTGGTCATATTGGCCATGGCTGCCTCTAATTAAACTAATGAGACTTCACCACTAAGTAGGTCTGTATTTGAATGGCCGCACAACATCTTCAATATCATGCAACTACTGTGTGAACAAAGCCTAAGGGTGCTTAGACAAATGGCTTTCAATTTTTTCCTGCAGTTTTTGAGCTAAAGCCAGAAGTGGGTCTAGAAGGAAGGACACGATTCCTCCCTTTATATCAGCCATACTTTTAGAATCCAACTCTGCTCAAGAAACAATGTGTGTGAACACTACCTTTAGTGTCATTTTGGACTACCATGTGAACAGCACCAGTTCAGTTTTGAGCTTGAATATTGCCTGATGACTTATGCCTGTGTGATAGGCTTAGGCCTCTTTCACACGGGCGTCCCAGATTTGCTTCAGATGCATCGCGTGTGCATTGCAGGAAGCCCGCGCGAGTAATTTCAGTCAGTTTTGACTGAGATTGCATTGCGTTGTACAGTTTTTATCGCGCAGGTGCAATGCGTTTTGCATGTGCGTGATAAAAAACTGAATGTGGTACCCAGTTCCGAACCGGGACTTCTTCCCATGTTATAAGGGAAAATAATACAGTAAATTGACTTAGCTATTTACTATCATCATCTCCTAGCAACCATGCGTGAAAATCGCATTGCATCCTTACTTACTTACTTACGGATGCTTGCTATTTTCATGCAACTCCATTTATTTCGATAGGGTCTGCGTTGCGTGAAAAACTGAATATAAAGCATGCTGCAATTTCCACACAACAAACAAGTGATGCGTGAAAATCACCTCTCATCTGCACAGCCCCATTGAAGTGAATGGGTCCGGATTCAGTGCGGGTGCAATGCGTTCACCTCACGCATTGCACGCGCCTGGAATTCTCGCCCATGTGAAAGGACCTTAGGGTCTTCAATCTACACAGTGCTCACATGCTTATACTGTATATAGTATAGCATCTTACCATCTCTAAGGAACAGATGACAACCCCGCACTTAGCAATCTGCAGAGTCACAGGCTTTGAAAAGACCCAGCTCTTTTTGTAGGGTCAAAATGTTGCTGATGAATCTGGATACTTTGATGGCTTGAATAAAGAAAATATTGGATGCTGCTGCCAGGAGTCCTCCCACTAGAGAGACACTACCTTTCAATGGTGACGTCAAGCAGCACGTGCCACCTGTCTGTTGCTAGACCCATTCAGGTCGGATGAATTCATTGAATTCCTAACATTCTTAGGGCTCTTTCACAGGAGCGAGTTTTCCGTCCTGATGAGATGTGTGTAGTGAACGTATAGCATCCGGACTGAATCCTGGCCCATTCATTTCAATGGCTCATTTTTCACACATCATCTTTGTGTTCAGGAAAAATCACAGCATGTTCTATATTGTGCGTTTTTCACGCAGCCCTGGCTCCATAGAAGTGAATGGGACTTGCATGAAAAACGGAAAGTATCCGGATGTAATGCATTTTTCACCGATTGCTGCTGGGAGATGTAGATTGCTATTCTTCAATTTTTTTCCCCCTAGGAAAAACACATGCACACCAGACTATAAAAAAATAAAAAAAAACTGCACAAACTGAACGCAATTGTAGAAAAACTTGCGTGCAAAACCAACAGCTTTTCCTTGAACAGATCCTGACAATCCATACTACTAGTGTGAAAGAGGCCTTAAAGTTCTCAAATTTTGTTCGGTGGAGTCCGATCTCTGTGACCCCTACCAATCTAAGGCCTCATGCACACGACAGTTGTTTTGGTCCGCATCCGAGACGCCGTTTTTGCGGCTCAGATGCGGACCCATTCACTTCAATGGGGCCGCAAAAGATGCGGACAGAACTCCGTGTGCTGTTTGCATCCGTTGCACCGTTCCATGGCCCCGCAGAAATAAAAATATAGCATGTCCTATTTTTGTCCGTTTTGCGGACAAGAATAGGCATGTCTACAATGGGCCGCCCGTTCCGTTAATTTGCGGAAGGCACACGGGCGGCTTCCGTTTTTTGCAGATCTGCGGTTTGCGGACCGCAAAAAACGGCACGGTCGTGTGCATGTAGCCTAAAGAATAGGACTGCCTGGCCCCTGGTCAAGATTTGGGTCACCTTGGAGATCATTCTCCCTTATAGTTCATGGGAAATATGTTAAGAAAATCTACGTACTTATGGAAGTGTTTGCTATGCGGTCATCAATGACAAATAATATGAAAATCTGCATTCTTAATAGGAAAACAGCTCCAGATGGCAGTGGATTCGACAAGGCAGATGAGCTGTCATACAGTGCATCGTAAACAGGAATGCGAGCAAAAAGAGAAAACCTTTAAAAAAATATATTTAAAAAAAACACATTTCTTCATGCAATTGTTACTCAACCCAATATATTAAGGCAGAAGACATGGTGCACATCACAGAGAATCCAGGCTGCCTCTTCACTCTTTGGAAGTATTCCACACTTGAGATTTGCTGAATGATGGAGGCGATTCATTTACCCATTACTGAGCTTGTAAGCAGAAACATCTCCGTACATGGCAGGAGGAGGCAAAGAAAACGATTCTGGCTTTTCAGAACACGTGGATGAAGTCATGAGCCAACCAGTCACCAAGGGTTAATGCTTGAGATTAAGCAGATTGTGCGATGCCATGATACATCTTTACTGACTGCCAGCATTGTAAAAAGCAGCCTGGTCTCCGGTACGTGGTGGTCACGGTGTTAGAACCAACAGCAAGAGGTGGCGTTCTCAGGAAGTAGTAATGTAAATAACGGTTACAGACCGCATTGTGATTTTACACTCCGCATTTATAATACAAGATGTCCAATTCTTTGCTGAACCGGTTACATAACATTGCAATTGCCTGTAAAAGGTGATGTTGTGTAACAGCTAAGACTGAACTTTCCTGCCATTTTTTTTTTTTTTATGATTTATCCCTGGATTTCCACTTTTATGTTAAAACAAAGTGTTTCCAAAGAGAAGTCTGGGGAAACGCGCTCCGTGTGACAGCTGTATTTCCCGGACTGGACTCTGCTCCTCTGATGTGAAGCCACAGCATTAGAATGTGTATTCCTGCCTGACCATGGGTCTTCTATGCTGTACTCACATAATGCTGCCAGTACAGTTCAGTAGCCCTGTAGTCAGGCAGGGGAAACACAGCATGAGGGCTCATGCACACGACCGTTGGCCGTTTTGCGGTCCGCAAATTGTGGCTCCTCAAAACACGGATGCTGGCCATGTGCATTCTGCACTTTGCAGAACGGAACAGCCGGCTCCTAATAGAACAGTATTATCATTGTCCGTAATGTGGACAATAATAGGACAAGTTCTATTTTTTTACAGAACATTAAAGTGAATGGTGCCGCATATGGGTCACGAAAAAAAAACGGAACGGACATAGGGAAGGGAAAAAAAAGAGCCCTAAATCATAAGGCCTCTTGCACACAATCAGAAGTATTTTGCGGTCCGCAAAAAATATGGATGATGTCCGTGTGCATTCCGTATTTTGCGGAACAGAACAGCTGGCCCCTAATAGAACAGTACTATCCTTGCCCGTAATGCAGACAATAGGACATACTCTTTTTTTTTTTTTTTGCGGAACGGAAATACGGAAACAGAATGCACATGGAGTACGCTCCTTTTTTTTTTTTTTTGTCGGACCCATTGAAGTCAATGGTTCCGTATACGGTCCACATAAAAAACAAACGTATTTTCATTCCGTTCCGTGTGAAAGAGTCCACATCAGAGGAGCAATGTTCAGTCCAGCAAATACAGCTGTCACACGGAGCGTGTTTCCCAGACTGAATACCCTTGTATGAATTTTCTCAGAATCCATTCCGTTCACCTGAATGGGGCTTGCAGAAATCCATGTTCTTGCTGCCAAAACAATGAACAGAATTGATATCCGGTTGCAGAAAATTTCTGAAACAAAATCTGCCGCCAAAACAAAACCTCACAACTTAAAAAAAAGGGGTTCCTACTCAAGTCCATTTGAACAGCAAGAAATTATCTACTTGACTTTCAAATTATCCACCGATCTACTGTGTGCGTGTGTGTTTAACACTGCATGTTCAGTGGGTCACTGATGTGGCCAGCTACTGTGGCTACAGGGGATTTTGAAAAGAGTACATACATTTTTGGTACTTTTACAGATTTCTATTTTAAAATTTAAAAGACTGGAAAAACATTTACATTGTATTTCAAAGCTCCATAGATTTTGTCATAGGTTCACCATTTTGCACACCATTTCGCTTTCCCATGCAGACTAATGAGAGAGAAACACTTAAAGGGGTTGTCTAGGTTATTTTTTGGTTCTTTGTACGTTTCTAGGCAAATGAAAGGACTTTACAATACACTTACTTTATCTCCAGTTGCTGGTTTCTCAGATTTCACTCAGGGTCACATGACCTGTGATGTCAGCTTCTCTCCCTGCTCTGATGATGTTTCGTGCACAAGCCTGAGCACAGATATGTTCCTGTACACGAGATGTCGCTGTGCTGGCCACGCCCCCCCCCCCTGCACTGGCTGCTGCTGCTGCTTATTGCTCTCTCCCTGGATTCTTGAGGGAAAACATTAACCCCTTCAGCTGCACAGACTCAGGGCTGAAGGTTTTACTGTGTAGCTGCAGGCAGTGAGGAGACAAATGCTGGGCACAGGAGCCGACAGAGGATTTCTGCAGAGCAGTGCACAAGAACAGGTAGGGGGAAGATCTTGTATGTATCAGCAGTGTCATTGTACAGCTGGGACTTTTAGTCCTACACATACAACATGATGCAGAGTCTCCCAGCAGGCAGACATGTCACTCAGGGCAGCTCTTGTATTCACTCCATTTGCCGAGCAGAGGGAGGGGCAGAGATTGTTCTTATTGCAGGTAAATAAAGGGCCAGAAGAGAACCAGGGGAATGACGAAATATATATTTTTTTGCTTAAAACTTGCTTAGCTTAGGATATATATCTCGGCCCATCAGATTTAGTATTTTTTACAAGAAGGGAAAAGTATTATCCCCGAAACACGTTGCGCTAATTTGAATAAAAGGAATCTGATGAGAAGCAATGCAGCGGGCTGACACCAATAGCTAACAATCTTTGGGGGACCTTGGAGGAGGGGACTGCAGGTGTCTTGAGGTTATCCTGCAGACCCTCTTCCCAGTGAAGTGAGTAACACAATCAATTTTAATATAATTTTATACTTCATTTATGCACCTGGTTTTGATTCTGTTTGAGGACAGGTGCTTGCTGCTTTTTTCTTTACTGCACTAGAATTTCCTTTTGGGTACCGGCAGGCACAGTATGATCAGGATGGCAGTCTTAAAAATGTATTGCAACAGACACTGGGGATGGGCTGCAGAAGACAGGCGCCCGAAGACGTCTTGGCAGCATACTCTGCAGTCAGGAGAAGTTCATGGAAGCTGCTGCTTGACAATAAAGAAATTAGTACAACGCCAAGTGACTAGGTCATTGTTGTGCATTCTTCCTGTGACTGCAAATGATCAGTGCTATAAATCACCACTGTATGGTCACTGTATGGTGGTATATTTTATCTTTATTTGATATATTACATGTAAACTTTAGAGATACTGGCTTGGTGCTAGTGCTACAGCAATGACAAACAAGGAAGAAGTTACTTAGAGAATTGGTGTTTACTTAATTACATCATTTACTTGCTTCTTTCCTGGAAGGTAAAAAAAAAAAAAAAAAAAAAAAAAAAAAAGGACACACGAAGGACAGCCTTAAATTCCCTTATAAAGGTGGAAGTCCAGCTTTGTTTTGCACATTGTTAAAACACAAAAATGATCGTAGAAGTGCGAGCCTTAAAGTGCCCATACAACCTTTCAATGTCGTTTCCTTACTATATCTATATATCTATATATATACACACACATACACACACACACTTTGGGATCGGATGAGGAGGCCTTAAAAGGGGTTGTCTCACTTCAACAAATATAATTTATCATGTTGAGAAAGTTAATGTAAGGCAACGTATTTTGATTCTCCATATTGCCTCCTTTGCTGGCCTAATTCATTTTTCAATCACATTATACACGGCTTGTTTCCATGGTTCCGACTGCCCAATCCAGCAGCAGTGGCCGTACTTGTGCGCTATAGGAAAAAGCACCAGTCTATGTGCGCCCCCACGGTGCCAGACACCAGAGAGGCTGGGGCTTTTTCCTATAGTGTGCAAGCATGGCCACTGTTGCATGATTGCAGGGTGGTCGTAAAAATGAATCAAGCCAGCAAAGGAAGCAATATGGACAATGACAATACATTAGTGCCTTGTATTAACTTTCTCTACATGATAAATGCCATTTGCTGAAGTGAGACAGCCCCTTTAAGAAAGTCATAATCCAGTTTTACTTACACAATTGACTAAAACTGTAAGAGAAGAGTTGTAGAACACTGTTCTCCATGAGTGTCACGCCGATTATCTGCCCGACAAGAGACCCTTTCCTTTCTATCCTTTGGACAGTTTTGTGGTAAAAAAATAAGCATTTTAAATAACTAGTCAAATAGCCTGCTAGCAGGAATGGTTTCCATGTATGAAAAGGAGGATTTGCAGTGAGACAGCAAGCAAAGAGGAGCAAGGGGTTGGTAAAAAGAAAAACATGGGAAAATGCAGATTTTAGAGGAAGAAGTAGTATATATTTTTTAAATACTTTAAACTCCATAATCTATAAAATCTAACCGGACATTTGCTAGTGAAGCAGATAAAATTGGCTGATGCTTTATATAGAGTTATACTGGCATTATAAACGGTAACATCAACAATGTACTTCACCAGCTCATCTAAGTGGCAAGCAATCCAGCCAGTAAGAGGTTAACGTTGGACACCATGTAAAGGTGCTGGCCGCTGGAACCCTGCTGTTCATTCCCATGCTTATCACAGGAGCAAACAGTGGCTCCTGCGAGGTAAACAGGGCGCAGCGCATATCTGTGTGGTGATCAGTACATTCACAGCATTGGGGTCTGGTAAAACAACCCATTCTCAAAGACGATCGGGTTTGGAAACGGTATAAAATACGTCAAATCAACACAATAAAAGATGATACTAGACGCAGACTCTACTTTCAGCTCACAGAGAAGCTGAGCAAAAATACCAAAGACTGTAAAGCCCATACGTTCTGTACCCCAATGCCAATAATGGCAAGCGCTATTGTATCTATACAGATTCGGTCTATACGAGGCGGTACACTGGGCTGGATTTTACACCTTCTATAATTGCACACTAAATAAAAGAAAAAAATTAAATAAAAACTATAGTTTTGTTTCAGTAGGTATCCAATATTCATTATTATTTATTAGTACGGTAGGCGCCGCTTATTCCATGAATTAAGCGCCACTCATTCTATGGCGCTGTACGTTTGAAAAGGGGGTAAATAAAAAAATTAAAAAAATAAAAATAATAATTACAATAAGCACAAATAAGAGGAGTTAGAAACTGCCACAGGAGGGGAGAGGACCCATCCCCAAGGGGTTAAAAATTCATCAAATTTGCAGTTGTCCATCCAACCGTTCAACATCTAAAAGGGTCGCCATTCTTATAAGACCTCATGCACACAGCTGTATCTAATTTTCAGTCCACAAAAAAAAAAATTGATCCTTGAACAACAGATCAGCAAAAACGGACAAGAAAAGGATTTCTCATGAAATTCCTGTATGGGGCACACTGATCCACCAAAAAAAATAAAATAAAAATACGGCCTTGAGCCTCTTTCACACGAGAGTGACAGATTAGGTCCAGGTGCGCTCAGCAAAACTCGCACCATTTCGCAAGTAAGTTCAGTCAGTTTTGTCTGCGATTGCGTTCAGTTTTTTCCGCACGAGTGCAATGCGTTTTTCACGCGCGTGATAAAAACTGAAGATTTACAAACAACATCTCTTCGCAACCATCAGTGAAAAATGCATTGCACCTGCACTTGCTTGCGGATGCAATGCGTTTTTCACTCAAGCCCGATTCACTTTTATGGGGCCAGGGCTGCGTGAAAAATTTTGAATATAGAACATGCTGCGTTTTTCACGCAACGCAGAACTGATGCGTGAAAAAAAACCTGCTCATGTACACAGACCCATTGAAATGAATGGGTCAGGATTCAGTGCGGGTGCGTGCCATGCTTTCACGTCAGTCATTGCACCCGCGCTGAGAACTCGCTCGTGTGAAAGGGGCCTTACTCTACGTTGTGCTGTTCCTCTGTTATTCCTCCTAAATATTTATGAATGAACTCACAACTAGGTGTTCCTGGTCTATAGGGTGTCTGGCAGATACGGCAGTGACTGGACAGTGTAGGGACACGCCTTCAACTGGAGTTTGCTGATTTCTAGGAGGAACGACACAATACAGAGTTTTAAGTAAAAGATGGTCCTAAATTGGTATTTTATGAGGAATACAAGTATTTACTACTAAAAGGCATGTCGTAACTGGCGATGAGTCCTCTTTAGGCCTCATGCACATGACCGGACGGACAGGATATGTTCCATTAGACAGACATGATGTGCTGTCCGCATTTTATATACCCCCACTGAAATGAATGGGTGCACACCCAATGCACAAAAAATATAATGGTGTGCATTTGTCCCACAAACACTGTACATACTAAATTATTGCCAAAAATCTCATTTTCTGTTGGAATCATCTAAAACAGATGCTCCTCTGTAGACATTGCTGTTACATACTTATGGCGTTCCTTAGTGTTCGGACTCCCTCTCACAACGTCCACCTAATGTCTCCAGTGGTCGCAAATAATCAGTAGCTCAGTCCCATCCATTCTCTTGGACAGTGTAGTAGTCCCAGCTAATAAAACTTGCCATACACATTACATGTACAATGTCACCTAGATCTAATGTTTATGTGGCCTGCTGATCGAATGGCGGCTGCAGGGGGGGGGGGGGGGGAGAGGGTTGGACATGCTGGATTTCAAAATGACTGACCCTTTTGGTCTCAGGGATATAGGCCACCCTTCAGAGATTGCGGGCAATAGTTTTCTCCCATCCATAGCACAAAAACGAGCATGCATATGCATTGGGGGATCGAGAGAGCGCGGTCAGCCGAATGAGCATTGGGCTGACATTTACCTCTAGACCGGCTGACTTAGGAACCAGTGCACTACCAGCCGTGGACACATTAGGTGGACTTTCTGTGAAGAAAGCAAAGCAACAGGGGACACCATGACAAATATGTAACAGCATTATGTAGACACGGCAGCATATAATAATAATAAAAAAAAAAATAAAAAAAAAAACATTCCAAGGGAAAATTTGTTATGGCCTGCATGATCTAACAGTATGAATTAAACATTTAATCATGAGATCACTCCTTTAAACCAGGATGGAAGCAAAGTCTCCAACATCGGTTGGATCCCAGTGGAGGCCCCACTAACTCTCCATGTCACGTAAATATGACCGTGACAGGCTCAAACTGATCTGTATCAGTTCTTATAGTGTTTGATATAAAACAGTCATGTCTCCTTTTGGGCCACTTGAAAAGGGGTAAATAGCTCTATATATGGCTATATGAATTCACGGCTGAAGCCATGCAGAATACACGATTATGTGTTCTGTGTCTCCAGCCAGGCCCAGACTAGGGCACCACAGCTTAATACAAAGCACCAGCAAGTGCAGTAGGGTGAAGTCTAGCAAAATAATAATAATAATCCCATTGTAATTATGCATTAAAAAGGCCTTCATAGAAGCCAATTTATCATTTTTTCACTTTTTCAATAGGCTGGACACTTTTGGCAGTAATAATAACCTCCTACAGAAGAAAAGGGATGGTGAGATCACACAGTAAATAAATCCTGCTGATACATTCCTAAAACTATCAGGACTGACCAGCTATATTCAACCCTGAGAGCTTATCCTCAACTTACCTAGCAACAGTTGTGGGTAAAATAAAATAAAAATTATTTAAAAAAAATAAAAATAAATCATATACCGTACTCTCCCCTTTCTCCGCTACACCCACAGCTAATCATTGTCCTCAAAAGTCTGCAGCTGAGAACAATGATTGGCTGCAGCAGTGAAGTACAGAATCCCGGCACATTACTACACACGACTACGGTGGTGTATATCATTTCTACGATCGGTGAACTTTCCGTACCACAGAACACCATCCACTATAATGCTGGCCACTACTGACTTAGTAAACGGACTACTGTGACATGCCTGGACTTGGCACCTCACTACTACAGCCAATCACTGTCCTCAAATACAGACCATGGATAATGATTGGAGATCATATGATGCACATGACCGCTGGCGTACCAAAGGATGGTTTTATATACCCCTCTATACTCAAATACCGTCCGCAGTCTACAGAATACCACTGAGGTCAGTGATTGGCTACAGCGGTATTCAGGATGTCACTGCTACAGCCAAAACGGCTTCCAAAGTTAACAGAAGTTTCTTAATAGTCTTAAAGGGAACCCGTCACCGGGATTTTGTGTATAGAGCTGAGGACATGAGTTGCTAGATGGCCGCTAGCACATCCGCAATACCCAGTCCCCATAGCTCTGTGTGCTATTATGGTTTAAAAACAGCGATTTGATACATATGCAAATTAACCTGAGACGAGTCAGAGCTTGAAAATATGACTCTTCCCTGGTCACACAAGTAAGATATGACTCTTATGTTAATTTGCATATGTATCAAATATTTTTTTTTTTTTACACAATAAAAGCACACAGAGCTATGGGGACTGGATATTGCGGATGTGTTAGCGGCCTTCTAGCAACCCATGTCTTCATCTCTATACCCAAAATACCGGGGACAGGTTCCCTTTAAGTGCATATCGGCAAATTAGAGCTATAAATATAACAACGTGGACAACTCCTTCAGGTCATATAGAATATGTACTTTTTTAAATGTAAATGGAATAATCACAAATAAATATTTTCTATTACATTACACAAAACAGAACAAGTTGGAGCCCTTTTTGAGAAAATCTCTGAAGTCTAAGTATTACTATTACCAGTTTGCAATGGCACTCCGTGTGCGCTGCTAGGCTAGTTCACACCGAGTCCTATGCAGAAACGGTGTTGGAATCAGCATGGAAACCAGCGGCAGGTGGCCACACACTGATCAGGGCGCAGACCCATGACAGAAACCTGAGGTTCTGCCACAGGTTTCATAGGCAAAATATTCATAGGATTTTTCCAATGAGTATTTTGGCTGTGTGAATGTCCCCTTAGTGAAACATGTAGAGAAGCTCAGTCAGACTTCCTAGATCCTCAGAGGTGGAGGACTGATTCTTGTTGTTGTACAGGCCAGCCAATAACAAGTCGGTGCACAAGTAGCAGATTCTAGTGCACACATTAGGTGGACGCAGTGGCGTCTCTAGCTTTCAAATTTTGGGGGGGCACACTGGGGGCCAGGACAAAAGTAGGGGGGGCAGCTATAACAACGATACATTTACACAAGTACGCTTAGAAATGCTGCGATACTTTACCCAATACCTAAAACCGCAACAGGGAAGAAAAGTCCAGCTGTCTGTGGATGACACTGCTATGGGGGGGATCTGTGGATGCCACATACCGTGTAATGTATAGCATCTTATGCTATATGTGTCATCCACAGATCCACCCCATGACAGTGTCATCCACAGATCCCCCTCCCTATAACAGTGTCATCCACAGATCCCCCTCTCTGCCGCTCACAGGAGTGTACATTTGACATTTCTAAACCGTAATCCATATCCTGCAGTAACTTTAACTTTAAATCAGGATTAAGCGGCCGCTCATCTCTACTAGTACCTTAACCTTACACCATTCGGCTAGCTTCGGAAACAGGGCCAGGCTACAGCCTACAGGTACTGCCTGTTAGTTCTTATCGAGCGAGTGCTGATTTCTGCAGGTCAGAGGATACGGATTAGTTTAGAAGAAATGTACACTCCTGTGAGCGGTCCAGACCAGTGGCGGATCCAGAGCCTGGTCTCGGGAGGGGCACTTCCAGATTATTTTCTGTCCACCGCCACAGAACAAGGGTGCTTATAGAACAGACTGCACAGTGTACCGGTATACTATATATTGTGGGGCACAGCGTGGCGGTATACTGTATATTGTGGGGCACAGTGTAGGCTATATGTGTATAACAAACATATTCCACATGAACACTTACAGTTACTTGGCCCTTGGGGATCTCAGACGCCACTTCCACACTTTGGCCGGGGTCTCGGAGGAGCTGATGTGTTTTATCCTAATGAGAAAGATTTCATAATAAGGATTTGGAGAAGAGGCAGAGGAATAGCAGAGCAGGAAGAGGCTGGTGCTGCTACTAGGGGTCATACCATGTGGGAGTAATAAAGCCCACCATAATGCCCCCCGGTAGTAATAATTCTCCTTATAATGTGACAATGCAAAAAATACCCCCTTATGCCCCCAGTTGAGCTAATGTCCCCCATAATGTGCCAGTATAAAATACCCCTATATCGTGCCCCCAGTAAATGCCCCATAGTGCTCCTCTCCCCCTTCCTCCTAGTGCCCCCATAATGTACCAGTATAAAATGCCCCAGTAGATGCCCTCAATGTCCCCCATAATTTTGCAAGTATAAATTACCCCTTCTTAGTGCCCCAGTAGATGACTCCACGTGCCAGTAATAAGACCCACATTACGTGCCAGTAATAAGCCCCCCATCATGTGCCAGTAATAAGCCCCCCATCATGTGCCAGTATTAGGTCCCCCCATCATGTGCCAGTATTAGGTCCCCCCCATCATGTGCCATTATTAAGTAAGTACCCCCCCTTCATGTGCCATTATTAAGTAAGTACCCCCCCCCCTTCATGTGCCATTATTAAGTAAGTCCCCCCCAATGTGCCATTATTAGGTAAGTCCCCCCCCCCCCCCCCCCCCAAGTATCACTATTGTAAAAAAAAATATTATACTTACCTCAGTGTCAGCGATGCGATGCAGGCCTCTTCTGGCCTGTGTCCCACGCTGTATGGCTCAGGCGGCGCGATGACGTCATCGCGCGCCTGTGCCGGCCTCTGATAGGCTGCCGGTCTAGTGCCTGCAGCCTATCAGAGCAAGGGGAAGGGACACGCCTCTCCCTCCCCTGCACCGCCGCTTAGTGATGGGAAGTTCGGATCTTTTAGGTGAATCGGTTCATTTGAATCAGCTCATTCAAATAAACCAATTCATGAATCGGATATTCGGTTCACTTGGTGAGTCAGACTGCTGAGCTGACTCGCAAGTGAACCGAAGACTCTAGGTGCCGGTGCGCATGCGCAGATGCTTGATACATTCGATTCACTCACTACTTGCTGCGCTGCTGACTCAGTGCAGTCGGCTCGTCTTCTTCAGCTCTCTCTGAACTCTGATTACTAGTATTGAGTGATTTATTATAGTAAAGGGAAGCTGAGGCTGACGCCGGCCAGGAGGACTCAGGAGTCAGACAGGAGTCAGAAGCTGTCACTGTGGTGTGCAATGTGAATTGTTGTCTGTTGTGCATTGTTACCCACAGTGACAACAGTCTGACACTGACAGTACAATCCATAAAGGTGATGTGAACCCACCCTTAGGCCCCTTTCACACTTGCGTTGTCCGGATCCGGCATAGAGTTCCGTCGTCGGGGCTCTATGCCGGAAGAATCCTGATCAGGATTATCCTAATGCATTCTGAATGGAGTGAAATCCGTTCAGGATGCATCAGGATGTCTTCAGTTCCGGACCGGAACGTTTTTTGGCTGGAGAAAATACCGCAGCATGCTGCGCTTTTTGCTCCGGCCAAAAATCCTGAAGACTTGCCGCAAGGCCGGATCCGGAATTAATGCCCATTGAAAGGCATTGATCCGGATCCGGCCTTAAGCTAAACGTCGTTTCGGCGCATTGCCGGATCCGACGTTTAGCTTTTTCTGAATGGTTACCATGGATGCCGGGACGCTAAAGTCCTGTTTGCCATGGTAAAGTGCAGCGGGGAGCCGCACGGACTGTAAGTATACTGCTCCCCCGCTCCTCACTACTACTATGGCAACCAGGACTTTAATAGCGTCCTGGCTGCCATAGTAACACTGAACGCATTTTGAAGACGGATCCGTCTTCAAATGCTTTCAGTACACTTGCGTTTTTCCGGATCCGGCGTGTACCTCCGGCAAGTGGAGTACACGCCGGATCCGGACAACGCAAGTGTGAAAGGGCCCTTAGTTATATAGCTACTGAATGAGATGCCTTTAACATATCTATCTCCTGAGAAGCCAATTTTATTCTAAAGGGTTAATTTAATTCAACCTGTAATCTAAACTCTTGTGTCATCTGTCACTTCTCCTGTCCCTTAATCTTATCACTGCTGCAACAAAAGCAGCCTCAGCCTCAGTGTTAGGCTCCTTTCACACTAGCGTTCGCTGGTCCGTTCGTGAGCTCCGTTTGAAGGAGCTCACGAGCGGACCCAAACGCCTCCGTCCAGCCCTGATGCAGTCTGAATGGAGCGTATCCGCTCAGATTGCATCAGTCTGGCAGCGTTCAGCCTCCGCTCGCCTCCGCACGGACAGGCGGACAGCTGAACGCTGCTTGCAGCATTCAGCTGTCCGCCTGGCCGTGCGGAGGCGAGCGGATCCGTTCAGACTTACAATGTAAGTCAATGGGAATGGATCCGCTTGAAGATGTCACCATATGGCTCAATCTTCAAGCGGATCCGTCCCCCATTGACTTTACATTGAAAGTCTGAACGGATCCGCTCAGGCTGCTTTCACACTTAGAATTTTTTCTAAGTTATTAATGCAGACGGATCCGTACTGAACGGAGCCTCCGTCTGCATTAATATGATCGGATCCGTTCAGAACGGATCCGATCAAGCGCAAGTGTGAAAGTAGCCTTACCTGTTCTACCCTCTGACTCACGGCTCTTTTAACTCAATGAATCGAATGAGTCACAAACTAAGTCGGATCTTTAGATTCTTTTAACTTGTGACTCATTCGATTCCTTTCTATTCTGACTCCCTGCACTTACTTGTGTGACTCGATTCAGAGAGCTGCTGGTGTGCTGTGCTTGCCTTGCCCCCTCAGCTCTGGTCGGTGATTGGTTGGTGGGCGGGGAGGGGAGGGGCCGGCAGAAGCAGCCTCCACTCTGAGATCATATTACGCTCCTCCCCGTCCCTCCCTCAGGCTTCGGCTCCCTGCGTCCCTGCTGCCAGCAGCGTGAGGTGAGAGAGAGACTGTGACTGAGCTGAGCTGAACTCGGATCAGTCAAGTGAATGCTGCTGGCAGCGGGACGGGACGGGGGGGGCGCATTTTAGTTGGGGGGGCACATGGGGGGGCCCAGCATGATGTTGGGGGGGCCGTGGCCCCCTCTGGCCCCCCCCTGGCGACGCCACTGGGTGGACGTTCTAAGGGAGTACAAAAACACCAAGGGGTGCCCTAACAAGTATGTAACAGCAGTATCTAGACACAGGAACATTTTGTTATAATAAAGGATTCCAATAAAATGTTATGTTTTGCCTGATCTAATATACTAAATTAAAGGGGTTGTGCCATAACTTTTCACTCCAAAAGTTTATTTTCAAGTACTCTAGCTCCCATTTCTCCTTGGATTATTTATTTTCAAATTACCTTATTTGCAGCTTCCTTTTACCCCCCCATGCTTAAATCCTACTTCCTGGTTTGTCAGGTCAGTTTTCCGTTATACCAGTTTTGATCTCACACTGAATTTGTCCTACTTATGGTATTGGCATTTTTAAGGTTTCTTGTGGTGGGGCATTTTAGCTAAAATGGCAACAGGAAGGGCAACCATATTTCGAGTCTCAGGAACGATGGTAAAACTGCCACTTTGTTATTGCAAAAACTGATGGCTAACTATAATTATGTTAATTTTATTCTGCCAATGGCAAAAATGGGCATCATATTAAAACAGACAAATGCCACGGGACAGTCACATACAGTCAGGTCCATAAATATTGGGACATCGACACAATTCTAAAATGTTTGGCTATATACATCACCACAATGGATTTGAAATGAAACAAGATGTGCTTTACTGCAGACTGTCAGCTTTAATTTGAGGGCATTTACATCCCAATCAGGTGAACGGTGTAGGAATTACTACAGTTTGCATATGTGCCTCCCACTTGTTAAGGGACCAAAAGTATTAAGACAATTGACTTCTCAGCTGTTCCATGGCCAGGTGTGTGTTAGGCCTCTTTCACACAGGCATCATATTTTTGGCCAGGTTAAGAGGCGGGTGCGTTGCGGGAAGACGCGCGATTTTTCCGCGCGAGTGCAAAACATTGTAATGCGTTTTGCACTCGCGTGAGAAAAATCACGCATGTTTGGTACCCAAACCCAAAATTCTTCACAGAAGTTCGGGCTTGGGATTGATGTTCTGAAGATTGTATTATTTTCCCTTATAACATGGTTATAAGGGAAAATAATAGCATTCTGAATACAGAATGCTTAGTATAATAGTGCTGGAGGGGTTAAAATAAAAATAAAAAAAAGTTAACCCACCTTCTCCTCTTGATCGCGTAGTTCCCGCTGTGGGCTAAATGACCTGTGGTGACGTAAGATCACATGCTCCAATCACATGGTCCATCACCGTGGTGATGGAGCATGTGATCTGATGTCACCACAGGTCCTTTAGCCCACAGCTCATCATTAAAGAAGTAAAGAGACCGGGAACTACGCGATCAAGAGAAGGCGAGTTAACTTTTTTAAAAAAAAATTAACCCCTCCAGTACTATTTTACTATGCATTCTGTATTCAGAATGCTATTATTTTCCCTTATAACTATGTTATAAGGGAAAATAATACAGTAAATAGACTGTCACCTAGAACCCATGCGTGAAAATTGCACTGCATCCGCACTTGCTTGCGGATGCTTGCGATTTTCACGCAACCCCATTCATTTCTATGGGGCCTGCGTTACATGAAAAACGCAGAATATAGAACATGCTGCAAATTTCACGCAACGCAAAAGTGATGCGTGAAAATCACTGCTCATGTGAACAGCCCCATAGAAATGAATGGGTCCGGATTCAGTGCGGGTGCAATGTGTTCAACTCACGCATCATACTCGCCCATGTGAAAGGGGCCTTATTCCCTCATTATCCCAATTACAATGAGCAGATAAAAGGTCCAGAGTTCATTTCAAGTGTACCATTTGCATATGAATCTGTTGCCGTCAACTCTCAGGATAAGATCCAGAGCTGTTACTATCAGTGAAGCAAGACATCTTTAGGCTGAAAAAACAAAACAACCCCATCAGAGAGATAGCAAAAACATTAGGCATGGCCAAAACAACTGTTTGGAACATTCTTAAAAAGAAGGAACGCACCGGTGAGCTCAGCAACACCAAAAGACCCGGAAGACCACGGAAAACAACTGTGGTGGATGAACTAAGAATTCTTTCCCTGGTGAAGAAAATACCCTTCACAACAGTTGGCCAGATCAAGAACACTCTCCAGGAGGTAGGTGTATGTGTGTCAAAGCCAACAATCAAGAGAAGACTTCACCAGAGTGAATACAGAGGGTTCACCACAAGATGTAAACCATTGGTGAGCCTCAAAAACAGGAAGGCCAGATTACAGTTTGCCAAACGACATCTAAAAAAAATTGAAATAAAATAGGTGGTTGGCTCTCACCTAGTGGCTATGACGGGTGCTACTAGCTCACAAATCGGGTGCCCGACCCAAAATGGTATAAATATTGGAAAAAGAGGGGAGTGAGCACTCGCAACACTTGTACCATAGGATACAAGATGTATTTATTTGGGTAGGACCTGCTGCGTCCAATAGATAAAAATCAAATCACACATAACATATGCTAAAATACAGTAAAATTCCAATAACAAATTGGTACCAATAAAAATACCCCGATGGTGGGGTGGAAACCTTATTGGCACATCATGAACATAGATATTGCTTGAAGGCACATTCACACCGCATATAATAGGGGCACTATTGGTATTTAACGTGCCACGATCCACAGTTCATTACTATTCAATACCTGAGGTATAGAATCACATGTATTACATGCACTATTATTATTGTTGTGTCACAATCCACAGTTCAAATGGAAGTGTCCCAAGAATATCTGTAATGGATCACTCCAAGTGCTAGTTTATTTCTTAGTGCATACAGATAATATCGTTGATATATAGTTCCAGCACTGTAGCACAGTAAATCTCTCAAACGGTTATCCTCTTACAGCTAATAATGTAACTGCCCTGAACGGTAAGTTTTGAATCGCTACTATTCAAGATAGTAATTCAGGTTCCTAACCTATCTTGAATAGTAGCGATTCAAAACTTACCGTTCAGGGCAGTTACATTAATAGCTGTAAGAGGATAACCGTTTGAGAGATTTACTGTGCTACAGTGCTGGAACTATATATCAACGATATTATCTGTATGCACTAAGAAATAAACTAGCACTTGGAGTGATCCATTACAGATATTCTTGGGACACTTCCATTTGAACTGTGGATTGTGACACAACAATAATAATAGTGCATGTAATACATGTGATTCTATACCTCAGGTATTGAATAGTAATGAACTGCGGATCGTGGCACGTTAAATACCAATAGTGCCCCTATTATATGCGGTGTGAATGTGCCTTCAAGCAATATCTATGTTCATGATGTGCCAATAAGGTTTCCACCCCACCATCAGGGTATTTTTATTGGTACCAATTTGTTATTGGAATTTTACTGTATTTTAGCATATGTTATGTGTGATTGATTTTTATCTATTGGACGCGGCAGGTCCTACCCAAATAAATACATCTTGCATCCTATGGTCCAAGTGTTGCGAGTGCTCACTCCCCTCTTTTTCTGACATCTAAAAAAAGCCTTCACAGTTCTGGAACATCTTATGGACAGATGAGACTAAGATCAACTTGTACCAGAGTGATGGGAAGAGAAGAGTTTGGAGAAGGAAAGGAACTGCTCATGATCCTAAGCATACCACCTCATCAGTGAAGCATGGTGGTGGTAGTGTCATGGCGTGGGTATGTATGGCTGCCAATGGAACCGGTTCTCTTGTATTTATTATGTGACTGCTGACAAAAGCAGCAGGATGAATTCTGAAGTGTTTTGGACAATATTATCTGCTCATATTCAGCCAAATGCTTCAGAACTCATTGGATGGCGCTTCACAGGGCAGATGGACAATGACCCAAAGCATACTGCAAAAGCAACCAAAGAGTTTTTAAAGGGAAAGAAGCGGAATGTTAGGCAATGGCCAAGTCAATCACCTAACCTGAATCCGATTGAGCATGCATTTCACTTGCTGAACTGGCCAGACATGACTGATAAGTGACCTCAGGGTTCCCAAATAAATATTACAAAAATAAGTTGCAAAAACTTGGCCATAAGCTCAAAAATCAGAAGTTAGAGCAATAATCAGCTTTATATTTTGGACGGAAATCTTTAAGGCTACTTTCACATCTGCGTTTTACTGAACCGTTTTGAGATCAGTCACAGGATCTCAAAACCACAGCAAAACGCTTCAGTCTTCTCCCCATGCATTCCATTTCATTGCGTTCCCATGGCGCAAACACAAAAATGCTGCAAGCAGTGTCTTTGTGTGCGTCATAGGACACTGAGCAAGACGGATCAGTCATGACACATAATGTAGGTCAATGGAGACGGTTCTGTTTTTTTCGAACACAAAAAATAAATTAAAAAATCTTGTTCATTTTGGAAATATTACAACCGGACCCGTTTTGAATAGATACAGATAGTTCTATTATTGAACGAATGCGTTTTTGCTGATCCCCTGGCGCAGTAGCCTAATACATCTCTGAGTGGAAATCCAATACTAAATTGCGGTCCGGTGTAGATGAGTATATGCTGCCCTCCCCCCCGCCCCCATCATTTTAGGACAGTGACATGTGTCCTGACATCAGATCATGTGACACTAAGCACACTCCCTTGTTCTTACCAAATGAAATCTTAGCAAATGAATATCAAAACCGATTTGCCACACAATGCACTGCAAGGCTAATCGCTTTACTATATCAGTGGCACAACCCCTTTAATATATGATTGCGAGACAACCCCTTTAAGTTCAACCAGGTTGCTAAAAGAATTACAAATCCACCACCACCAGGAGGATCATTTACTAGTACTAATGTTAATTGATTGCTTGGATACTTGTATTGTAAGAGAGGCATACAGTACATGAGAAGGTTGAAAGTGCTACACTACACAGGATGTCCATACAGAACACACTCTTCCTTTTCCTTCCCATGTACGCCCATCATCAATGATCCGCAGACAATGGCGAAGTACTGGCCTATAAGATGATCTATAATAAAAACAGGAAGTGTTGTCTCTCGATATGGACTATAGTCACAGTATAGCCCCCTCTCTACAGCACACTACTCATTTGCAGAAATGGTTAAAGCACAAGACCTTATTATGTTGCTGTAAGAGTCACATACAGTATATCTACCCTACATGAGAGGTGCCAGCCTCGCCACACTGGGTAAGCAGGACACAGAGCGGTGGATGGGGATGGAACGCAACTGAAAAATGTATACTTTACCATCGTGAAATTAAGGCCGATGGCATCTTAGATTTAGACAAAACATTGCAGTCATTTAATGGAGACACTTCATGGTACATTCTGGAAACCCGTCCAATAAGGTGGAGGGGGGTCTACAAGCGGGGTGGTCTACATTTACACACTGTCTTGCTTTCCTTTTGACTTGTACATGACAGAAAATACTGGTACATTTATTCCAGCTTTATATTTTAGGTTGGCATGGACAATCCTGATTTGCATTCTCATACATGTTTAAGGCTCATGCACACAACCGTGTGGGGGCCACAAGGAGACGTTCTACTGCGTGGGGGGCCACAAGGCGACGTTCTACTGCGTGGGGGGCCACAAGGCGACGCTCTACTGCGTGGGGGGCCACAAGGCGACGCTCTACTGCGTGGGGGGCCACAAGGCGACGCTCTACTGCGTGGGGGCCACAAGGCGACGCTCTACTGCGTGGGGGGCCACAAGGCGACGTTCTACTGCGTGGGGGGCCACAAGGCGACGTTCTACTGCGTGGGGGGCCACAAGGCGACGTTCTACTGCGTGGGGGGCCACAAGGCGACGTTCTACTGCGTGGGGGGCCACAAGGCGACGTTCTACTGCGTGGGGGGCCACAAGGCGACGTTCTACTGCGCGGAGGCCACAAGGCGACATTCTATTGTATGGGGCTCTCTATGGGACTCGAATCGTGTATTCCCCTTGGGTCTAGTACATCCCCCACCTCTTGCATCCACATCTATGTGCGCTACACTGAGAAGTAACTTGTGGGATAGCGGTCACACATCAGTATGTCATGTATTTCTGCCATAACACAGCTTATAGCACCACTATTCTATTATATGGGCTCCATAGCAGCTACCACAGCTAGTGCAGCACCACAGTGCACTCCCTCTGCAGCCTGAGAGTATCCTCTTCAGTGAAACTACAAGGCCCAACTAAACCCTCCAGTACAGCCTCAAACCAGGGAGCATACAGACTAAACACTACGCCCAGCCATACGTCACTATGCTTCTCATACACCACTGCTAAGGAAATGGGAGGGCTTCTCCCATATGACGCCACTTTATCGTCACCAGCTGAGGAGACTTCAGCATCTACTGTTAGCCTAGCACATTGAGGATGTGTAGTTCATAAGGCTCACCAAACGGCACATGGTCAGACCATGCCACTCCTTTATGGAGTGTATCGGCGCCCGTTTTAGAAGCAGTCAGCCCTTTCAGGGAGGACCCATTCATTTCAATGGCAGCCCCGCAAAAAAAGACAGAACATGTCCTATTCTTTTCCATTTTGTGGACAAGGATAGGACATTTCTAGAGGAGGTTGAAATAAAATGGTGGCCTGTACTTGGCCAGGATCCATGATAGAGTGAAGCTATCTACCTAATGAATGATCTATGAACAACCCGAGAGATAGAGTATGCATCTGAGTGCCAGGGGTGTGCACCAAACCCCCCCACGTGTCGCCAGATAAATGGCTTCACAGCTGGTTTACTTGGCTGTACAAATTGGGGCAGGGTTCTGGGACCATCTACCTCATGCTTTTGGTATACAGCTTTCTGCTGGACTACTACTAGAGGTCACATATTGCTCTCTCATTTTCAGCAATGGGTTCATCTATAATAAGATGTACTTTATTTTAGTATTGATGTATCTTGGCTATAATGTTGTGTTTTACTATTGTATTTCATACATGACACATTATGGTCTGGGCCCCATGTGATACAAGGGGGTGTCTTGAGCGACACTTTGATGGTGGCACCTCACCCCAGCATGTCTGTATACAGATTTTTAATTTATATTTTTTGTTACAAGAAAACCTGTATATGTTTAGAATTTTTGGGATGTGCAGTTATTTCTGTGGCCCTGATTTTTGGTTCTTTTTCCCCTTTTGGATCTTTTACTTATGTCCAGCCCAAGTCCACTAGCAGTTACAACTTTATTCTATTCCTAGATCCAGGAATCAAAGTTTATGTTTGGCTTCATCAATGCAAAACAAATTTCATACGTCATTCCTACACGATTCTTACCTATTATTTTTAGGCATGCAAAGATGGGCGGGATGCGAAACTGAAACAGCCAATGTCTGCCTTCAGCTCCACAAGGGATCTCCGATTAGAACAATAATTTAACACAATTTCGCTTTCTGCTCTAATACCTTTCTACTCTTGTGCCTTGTGTATGCCAGTGTCTCATGTACTGATGCCAGGAATAGTAGGATGGAAGGATTAGCGCTGGTTATCCAAGTCTATCTACAAACCAAGCTTCCATAGAAAGTTAAAAAGGTAGGCAAATTTTGGGGTGGCTCTAGAAATAGCTGGTTAAAACAACACTTGTCATGTTTGGTTACACATGAACAGATCGGACTGTAATTTAATACCATACAAGCAACAAAATGAGCTCCGGGCTTTTAATATTCATGACCTATACTCAGATTGGCGGGCTCTGACACCCGGCATCTTCGCCAATCAGCTGCAAGAAGAGACAGGAGATGGCACGCGCAAGCCTTCTCCTGCTACAGCTGATCGGCGGGGGTGCCGGGTGTCAGACCTCCACAGATCTGATATTGAAGACCTATCCTGAGGATAGGTCAATATTAAAAACCTGGAAAGCCCCTTTAAAATACTAGATCTCCATTATACCAGCGGTCATGTTAAAGAGGATTTATACCCACAGCATGAAGTGACTATTAGCAAGTCATAAGTTACAGAAGCCAAACTCTGAAAACTATTACGGGGGAGATTTATCAAAACTGGTGTAAAAGAAAACTGGCTTAGTTGCCCATAGCAACCAATCCGATTCCACCTTTCATTTTTCAGAGCTCCTTAGGAAAATGAAAGGTAGAATCTAATTGGTTGTTATAGGCCAGTTTTCTTTTATACCAGTTTTCATAAATTTCCCACAGAATTCGTTCTACTTATGGTACTGCTATTTTTCAGGTTTCTTTTTCAGGTTTTAGCAAAAAAAAGTGACAACAGGAAGGGCAGCCATATTGGTTGTTACTTTTGATTTCACTGCTCAAGAATGATGGTAAAACTGGCACTTTGTTTTTGCAAAAATTTATGACCAACGATAATTACGTTACTTTTATTCTGCCGATAGCAGAAACGGGCACCATAATAAAACAGATAAATGCCAGTACCTAAGGGCCCGTCACATATGTACACATTTTCCATCAGTTCAGACACAAAAGAACTGGCCAGCCATGACTGCTAAAAGTGACCTGAGGGTTCCTGAATAAATATTTCAAAAATAAAAGTTTAAATAAAATTGGCCATAAGCTCACAATCAGAAGTTACAGCAATAATCAGCTTTACATTTTGGACATAAATCCACTTTAATACAGCTCAGAGTGGAAATCCAATACTAACTTGTGTTCCTTAAAAGGTTTTATCAGCAAATATTACCCTCCAATGCGTAGTTATAACTGTGGAACTCATCTAAGCTCCCACAGTGCACTGGACTAATATCAGGAAACCTTCTGAATTCAGCTTTAGGCTGAGTTCACACGGGCGAGATTTCCGCGCGGGTGCAATGCAGTAGGTGAACGCATTGCACCCGCACTGAATCCTGACCCATTCATTTCAATGGGTCTGTGTACATGAGCGTTTTTTTTCATGCATCACTTCTGCAATGCTTTAAAATCGCAGCATGTTCTATATTCTGCGTTTTTCACGCAGCCCTGGCTCCATAGAAGTGAATGGGGCTGCGTTAATAACGCATTGCATCTGCAAGCAAGTGCGGATGCAATGCGTTTTTCACTGATGGTTGCTAAGAGATGTTGTTTGTAAACCTTCAGTTTTTTATCACGCGCGTGAAAAACGCATCAAAACGCATTGCACCCGCGCGGAAAAAACTGAACAACTAAACGCAATTGCAGCCAAAACTGACTGAACTTGCTTGCAAAATGGTGCGAGTTTAACTGAACGCACCCTGAACGCATCCGGACCTAATCTGTCACGCTCGTGTGAACTCAGCCTTAGGCCTCTTTCACACGACCGTTTTTTTTTTCCGTTTTGCGGGCCGTTTTTTGCGGTCCGTATACGGAACCATTCATTTCAATGGTTCCGCAAAAAAAACGGAATGTACTCCGTGTGCATTCCGTTTCCGTATTTCCGTTTTTCCGTTCCGTTTAAAGATAGAACATGTCCTATATTTGGCCGCAAATCACGTTCCGTGGCTCCATTAAAGTCTATGGGTCCGCAAAAAAACGGAATGCATACGGAAATGCATCCGTATGTCTTCCGTATCCGTTCCGTTTTTTGCGGAACCATCTATTGAAAATGTTATGCCCAGCCCAATTTTTTATATGAAATTACTGTATACTGTATTTGCCATACGGAAAAACGGAACGGAACAACGGAACGGAAACGGAACCACAACGGAAGCAAAAAACGGAACAACGGATCCGTGAAAAACGGACCGCAAAACACTGAAATGGACATACTGTCGTGTGAAAGAGGCCTTAGATGTAAAAAAAAAAAAAAAGAAGGAGAAACCATATCAAGACAGGCAAAGCAAGCGTTTATACATTTTTGTTCAAGCTTTTATATATTTTAAAAACAGGTTATCCCCCAGCTGTTTGAAGAGGCTGCGGTCCAGTGTACTTCCAATAGACGCTGCACTTTTTCTTTTTAATAAATGAAACATGGCAAGAGTATGCCCTAGCTAACTAGAACAATAGACAATGACTCAGATGTTATCAGAATGAGACATTTGCCAACCTGCCAGCAGTGCAGCTCTGGTGCTTTTAATTAATATGATTTGTATTGTTTTTTTTCTCTTTATGCGTTGATGGTTGTGGTCACATATGCTTCAGACCTATAATATATAGGGATATAGCAGTGCTATATAAGTGCATAAAATAAATAGTCAACGAGTGCATGCTGTTTTATACGGTGCCAGAGTCTGTGATCGGCAAATAGTCCAATCACAGATTTGACCCCTCAGATGCCGTGGTCGGCTACGACCACAGCATCTAAGGCTGGGTTCAGACCTGAGCGTTTTACAGCGCGTTCCTACGCGCTGTAAAACGCTCAACAGCCAAGAACCAATGATTCCCTATGGGAATGGTTCTCACCTGAGCGTTTTACAGCGCGTACGATCGCGCTGTAAAACGCCCGACGCCCCAAGAAGTACATGAGCTTCTTTGGGGCGTCTTGTCGCGCGTTCCCGTACATAGACTTCCGGGAACGCGCAACAATGGGCGTTCGCTTGTCTCTGTATGTGCGACATCCCGAACGCTCAGGTCTGAACCCAGCGTTAGTGCTCATTTACTGGGAGTGTACCTGGTGACTGAATGGGTCCCCTGCAGGCCTGGCCCTCTGAAGGTTTTGAGACCTGCCATAACAAAGTTCCTTTCAAGCCCTATCTGGTAAATCATTGCAGTCTATGGAAGAAGTGAGCAGATGACGCATGTAAAAAAGTATTTTTCCCACATGAACGAAAAAAAAAACTGCTAAAACTAAGTCCTCACACAGCTTCGTACAGGTAAAAAATAAAATAAAAAAATATATGTCAGAATATGTTTTTCCTAAATATTTTTTTACAGTATGAAAACACAAAAACCATAAAAATGTATCACTGAAATCATACAGGGCCGCAAAATGACGTTAATATTAATATGTAATTTTTACCACATAGGGAACACCATAAAATTTAAACCCATGAAACTATGGCAGATTTTTTTTCCCCATTTGGATTTTCTCTCCAGATTCCCACTACATCATATGCAATATTATATGGTGCATATGAAAACTGGAAACTGCAAAACTACCCACAAAACAAAAGACCTAATTTGGATAAATGAACGGAAAAATAAAGTTAATTCTCCTGGAAGGCAAGGAGTATAAACTCAAAAATAACTGAATAAATAATTCAGCTGCATTTAATTACCGCTAAGTTTTCTCTTAATGTACTTCTGACTTGGGATTAAATATGTAAGCGGTTTCCATAGAAGTCACAACTTGGATGGGACTGCATTCTTCCTGTGCCCTTAAAGCTGCTGTACCCTTAAAAGGGTTGTCCAAGTTATTTTTATTGATGACCTGTCCTCAGGATTGATCAACATCATCAGATCGGTGGGGGTCCGACACCCCGACCCATCAACTGGATGAAGAGAAGGTGCGCGCTGTGCCAGCGCTGCCTTCTTTTCGTTTTTATCTGCCGGCTGTCACAAAAAGCAGCAGTGATCAGTGCTTACACGGCTTTGTAGTATACGGTTGAATAGGAACGATCAATCCCATTGAAGTGGCTGGGAAGGCTTAGGTGTAATTACACCTGGTCACCGCTGCTGATGCAACGGCGAGCGGGTAAACAATGAAGAGGAGGCAGCGCTGGTACGGCGTGCGCCTTCTCTTCAAACAGCTGATCCGCGGGGGTGTTGGACCCTCGCCGATCTGATATTGCTGACCTATCCTGAGGATAGATCATCAATAAAAATAACTTGGACACCCCCCTTTAAGGTAAAAAGGCACCAAGAAAATGCAGTTTCTTCTGCAGACAGCAGGGGAGGAGGAGCTCAACAGATTGTTATATCGTTTTTAGGAATAGGTTAAAAGGGGTAATGCAACGATTAATGTAAAAAAAAAAAAAAAAAAACTTTCTAACAAAACTGGAATCAGCCCTGTACCTCACATGGATCCAGAGATCTTCCCATTCATTGCTCCAAATGTTCTTCTGACAGCTCTGGGGGCATCTCCTGTCTGCTTTAGCAAATGGCAGTTGAAGGATAGAACTGAGCATGAGCTCGGTGACCAGGACATAGAAATTGGAAAAAGAGCAAACAGCAGATTGTGCTATACAGATCCATTTTATTGAGCAGCCCAGTGGATGTAATAAATGTTTAGGGTTCATTCACACATCCGCATGAATGGGTCCGCATCCGTTGCGCAATTTTGCGGAACAGGTGCTGACCTATTCATTTTCAATGGGGCCGGAAAAGATGCTAAGAGCACACAGTGTGCTGTCCGCATCTCCATTCCGCCAAAAAAACAGAACAAGTCCTATTCTTGTCCGCAGACACGGACAAGAAAAGGCATTTCTATTTAAAGTGCCTGGCATGTGCGGTCCGCCAGTGCCTGTGTTTTGCGGATCCGCAATTTGCGGACCACAAAACACTTGCGGACGTGTGAATGGACCCTTAATTACTTGAAATTACAAAAAGTATTCAGAATCTGGTTCGAAAACTGTAGAATATTATTTGTGGGACAACCCCTTTATGTGATGTAAAATGTAATTTATACATTTAGATCTCAGCTTTTTTTTTGCTTCGAAGTCATGTGGGCAGCGTCACTTAGTGGCTGCTCACTTAGGCTGCTTTCACACTAGCGTTCGCTGGTCCGTTCGTGAGCTCCGTTTGAAGGGGCTCACGAGCGGACCCGAACGCAGCCGTCCAGCCCTGATGCAGTCTGAATGGAGCGGATCCGCTCAGACTGCATCAGTCTGGCGGCGTTCAGCCTCCGCTCCGCTCGCCTCCGCACGGACAGGCGGACAGCTGAACGCTGCTTGCAGCGTTCGGGTGTCCGCCTGGCCGTGCGGAGGCGTGCGGATCCGCCCAGACTTACAATGTAAGTCAATGGGGACGGATCCGTTTGAAGATGTCACCCTGTGGCTCAATCTTCAGGCGGATCCGTCCCCCAGTGACTTTACATTGAAAGTCTGGACGGATCCGTCCGAGGCTATTTTCACACTTAGCTTTTTTTAGCTAATATAATGCAGACGGATCCGTTCTGAACGGAGCCTCCGTCTGCATTATTATGAGCGGATCCGTTCAGAACGGATCCGCCCGAACGCTAGTGTGAAAGTAGCCTAAGACTGCAAGACTATGCATACAAGGAAGGCCATCAGGATGGCCACCTACATGACTACTAAACATAAAAATAGCAGACTGTTAAATGCATAAAATTACAATTTATACTGAATCTTTCCACTAAACTATACACCAAGCTACCCTTGCTATGGATGTGAGGATCCAAAATGGTTCAACAAACTGCAAAGAACACCTTTCACCCAGTGATCATCCCGAGTGTGCACACGGATCAAGACATGCAGTAGGAGTCCACAGGCAGGCAGGAGAAATGACAGGTGGTACCTGTCACAACATCATCCTCTAGTGCTGCCTGTTACCTCTCTGCTAAGCAAATAAAGCGCAGAGCTGAAATCAGGATTATGCTCTCATGCAAAAATGAAACAGATACATAGCAGATACTATTAAACCTTCTCGAAAATGGCTACACCTCACTGGGCACCTCATACTGAAACGTGACACAGGTACGGAGGATAAGTGTTCACGTGAAAACCGACATTGATGAGATGTGAGAAAAGATTACGTAGAAAAAGACCTTTACATACTACTAGTGTAAACAGCCATAAAATGATCATTTTCAATTGTTTTTGGACCAACATTTTCATTTTTTTTAAAAACTCACAGTGTGACCCCCCCCCCCAGAACTGCACATGAGTAACTAAGATAAAGTATGATGCTATGGGCGTATGTGTTCACAGCCCGTCGACTAGGTCCGATACTGAAAAGAACAGGATTGTAGAAAGTCAAACTACAAGGTCTAAAACCATGTGCACTCACGGAAATGCCCTAAAATCTGCAGCAATAATTGCATAAAAATGGATCAAATTCTGTTCTGAACAGGGCTGCGGTGTAGAAAACTCTAAAAGGACACAATATGGACCAGATTATCTCCACAAATCTAGACTCAAGTGATCAGCAGAACTAACAGAACTGAGAAATCTCCTGGATGGGATCATAGTGGTGTATGATACAGTCAGGTTCTTTCTGATAGAGAGTCTAATCACGTGAGTACAGTACGTAGCCCCACAGCATTATACTTAACAGCCTACACCCTCACAGCATCATACTTTATAGCCTAACCCATGCTGGGTGTAGCAGGTGCTTGACACCTGTGTAGTTTATATGCCATCGCGGATTGTCGCGGCTTGCCAATGGGTTAAAATGGCAACCAGAGGACAAGCTATGGTTTCTAGCTCTTTGGAAAGGCTTAATAGGCTACCTGTCAATGTAAAAAAAAAAAAAAAAAAATTCAGAATTGATGGGAGCTTTTTTGCTCCTCCCAAAAATTATCTAAACATTAAAAAGTGCTGAAAAATAATTCAAAAGAAGAAGAGAAAAAAAAAAAAAAAAAAAAAAAAAAAAAAAAAGTTGGCAATTAAGGCCCAAAATAGGCTGGTCTCTGCAGGGTTAAAGGCTAGATACATAACTCTTAGGACTACATTTAGGACATAATTCCTACATGTCCTCCATCTTTTACACCTCCTATTTTAAGGTTTCTGAGTAGCAGTACTATTGGTATTTTGGGGATCCCTTTCTTTGTCCATTTGAGTACCCCCCGTCTATGATACTTTTAAAAGCATTCTACAAAATCCACAAAACCTGTAGGCAGAAGCAATACGGACCATTTACACTGCTGTAGATCCAATGAATGGAGACCAATGAAAAATGGTGCACTGTGAATGACATGAAGCATTTCTCACAGCATCAAATACACTGAAAAGCCTCATCACAGATCAATAAGGGTCCATTCACATGTCCGGATCCGCAAAACACAAACACTGGCAATGTGCATTCCGCAATTTGCAGACCGCACATCGCCAGCACTATGATAGACAATGCCTAATCTTGTCTGCAATTGCGGACAAGAATAGGACATGTTCTATTTTTTCGCAGAAACTGAAGCGGAAGTGCGGATCCGCAAATGTGGACATCACATTCCGGCCCCATTGAAAATAAATGGGTCTGCACCCGTTCTGCAAAATTGCGGAACGGATGCAGACCCATTTTGAGGACGTGTGAATGGACCAGAATAAATCTGCAGTGCAGCACAAGAGAGGCATCAAATACAGTCCGAAAGGCTGGTTTCACACACAGTATTAAAAAAAAATAAAAAAATTCAGTTTTTTTCAGCCAAAGCCAGGATTGTATCCAGCAAGGAGGAAAAGTATAAATCCTTCAATTATACTTCTCATTCCATTTGAATCTGCCTCTGGCTTGGCTAAAAAAGCTGCATGAAAAACTGCCAAAAAACTGTTTGTGCTGTTTTGCTCTAAAAAACGCCACGTGTAAAACCACCAAAAATGAAGCTTGGTAGTCCGTTAAATAACACCGCGCAACAATGATTTTGCTACTGAGAGAAAAACATGTGATTTAAACTAAAATGAGCACGCCGATTCCAAATATGAACTCAGAATTTGCCTGACACGTCTAGATTTTAACCCCTTAAGGACCCTGGGATTTTCCATTTTTGCGTTTTCGTTTTTTAACTCCCCGCCTTCCCATAGTCCTAACTTTTTTATTTTTACATTCACATAGCCTTATGAGGGCTTATTTTTTGCAGGACAAGTTGCACTTTCTAATGGCACCATTTATGGTTGCATGCCATGTAGTAGGAAGCAGTGGAAAAAAAATCCAAATGGGGTAAAATTGGGAAAAAATGCCATTCTGATAAAGGTTTTTATATTTTTTTTTACACTGTACACTATGCGGTAAAATTGACCTGTTATCTTCATTCTCCAGGTCAGTACGGTTAGGGCCGTTTCACACGAGCGGATGCCGTGCGTGGCATCCGCTCCGTGAAAGAGTGCCAAGACCCGATGCAGACTGCAGAGGCACGGATCTCTGTGATCTCTTTACTACGAAATCACAGTGAGATAAAGAGGTCACAGAGAGGCACGGAGCATTAACAGTCATGTTACTGCTCCGTGCCTCTGCAGTGGGTCTTGGCACTCTTTCACGGAGCGGATGCCACGCACGGCATCCGCTCGTGTGAAACGGCCCTTACAACGATACCACACTTGTATAATTTTTCTTGCGTTTTAATACTGAAAAAAAAATAAAAAATAAAAACCTTTGAGGGAAATTTTTTATTTTTATAACCATATTCCGACCCCTATAACTTTTTTTGTAGTTATGTGTACGGGGCTGTGTGAGGGCTCATTTTTTCCGAGACAATCTGTTCTTTTCAGTGATACCAATTTGAAGTGTGTGTGACTTTTTGATCACTTTTTATAAAAAAAAATTATTGGGTAGTTGAAGTGACAAAAAAATGGCAAATTGGTTTTTTTTTTTGTTTTTTCCCCCCTGTTATGCCATTTGTTGTATGCCATTAATATAGTTATATTTTAATAGCATGGCCATGATGTTTATTTTTTTATTAAGTATTTTTATTTTAAAGGAAAGGGGGGTAATTTGAACTTGAGCAGAAATGCGCGACTTCAGCTTCCGGACTGCGCAGATGCCGTGGTCACATTTGACCATGGCATCTGAAAGGGAAAATGTATGCGATCAGCCTTATGGCTGATCGCATACATGTGCCGCGGGTCTCTGCTATTTTAAAATAGCAGAAGCCCAGCAGCTATGGCGCCCGGTGCACGTGCAAGCGGGTTCCATGTTTGGGGACCGGACTTCCTCCGTACATGTATGGCGGAGGTCCTTAAAGGGTTAAGTACATGCAAAGCCTATTCAGTTATAATATTAATGCATTATTTTGGAGATATTCCAATGGACATGTCCAGACCTGTTCGGACGCACTCAGGCTGATGTCAGCAGTAAGTATATAAGGCAAGCTGGACAGATTTTGATAAAGTGATCTGTTATAGTGCTATCAGTTTTGAAACTTAAGATGGATAAACGCAAATGTGTTACCGATACAGACATTTTCTTCTACATATGTGGCAAATACACTACTTATGATCAACGCAAGAATCTGACAAAGCGAGTGCGTCTTGCAGCTTGGGATGCATTTGTGCTTGTAGTGCAGAATTTCCTTGGGAACAGACGAGCTGCAAACTATGCTGAATTAGTAGACAACATGCTTACAGCATATGAACAACTTGGCTGCCGAATGTCATTGAAAAGTGCATTTCTTACATTCCCATCTTGACTTTTTCCCACCCAATTTGTGACGCGTAAGTGAACAACACAGAGAGCGGTTCCATAAAGATATTTCTACAATGGGGAACTGGTATCAAGGCTGCTGGAATCCCAACATGATGGGGGACTACTGCTGGTTTTTTCAAACGGTAAAATATGACCGTTCGCAAAAGCAGAGGCCTGAAGCACTTTTAACAGTACTGGAACTTGTTCAAGTAAGACTTTTAAACTGAAGACGAGAAGTTTTTTTGGTTGTTGCATGGTGTAATTTACACAGGAAATATGTGTGTGTTGGGGGGTTATTGGTGTGTGTGTGTGTGTTGGGGGGTTATTGGTTCTCCTAGCAGTCCATGGAGACTTGCCATCAATACTTCATGAGTCAAAGGTATGCAAATTAGTTCTCCTTCAGCAGGAAGAAAGCTACTTCATACCAGTCAAACTCAAGGCTCCTCAAAGTAAGACACCCAACTGTAGCTGGCTGTCCAGGGGTTTCTCATCAGTACACTGTCTTTTCCCTTTGGAGGAGACTCTGGTTTCACTGGTATGATGTTTGAGTTTTCTTGCTGCTAGAAGACAGTTTATTCCTATTGAGAAATGTCAGTAAGTCTCCACAGACTGTTGCATCTCTTCACTGAGAACCTGTATCTCCTAGAGCTGAGCCAAAGGCATCTCATCCAGCCAGGTTCCAGCTATGTACTAATGTGGAGAAAGAACCCCCAAAACAGAAGTTTACTGATGAGTGTCTCTTCCTTTTGGAAGAGTCTCTGGTTTGGATGGTACATATTAGCCCTCTTCCAGAAGGGCTAAAACTAATTTACATACCTAGGCATTAAAAGTCACCAAGTTTGGTGCTTGTCCTGCTTTAGCAACATTTTACAAATTTTTAGGGGTTTGGCACCCTGCTCAGCATATTTCCAAAAAGAGGGCAGAGTGGGCAGGGAGTGACTGGTGCTGGGCCAGGCACTGCCTGCCTGGCACATTTATTATAGTCTATGCCAGGAAGGGAGCGACGGAGAACAGGCAAAAACTTTTTTTCCCAACAAGTACAACAGGCTGGGGTTGACAGCTAAAGGTGGACAACAGCTTTAAAATAAAATGTCCTTTCTTGGTGCAGTGTCTGGATGTACTCCGCTGGAACCCGCGTCAAGTGTTCACTTGCAGTTTAGCTAAACCGGGAAACTGTTGCGGTTTCTGCAGAGAAATACGCTGCAGATTTTGCAGAGGTGCCTGACATATATTACAGACACGAATTACGATTGAAATCAGTATCTGGTACATGGACCTCCCAAGATGCAACATTATTAAGAGGTCCCCTAAGGCCTCATTCACACAGTAAGTGTTTGGTCAGTGATTTTGAGCCAAAACCTTATGTATGTGGAGGCTCCAATCCTGGTTTTGGCTCAATCACTGATGGTAATCACTGACCAAAACACTGATGTATGAATGAGGATTTGTGTTTTAAAATTAAAACCGATGTAAGAAAGGCCAGTCTTAAGACCACATTTTTTTAGTAAGATACAGAACAAGACATGCCATATTCTTTTGTCTTTAGTTAAAAACTTCCTGGAGAGCCGATGCAGGAACTTACCATGTTTTGCTCGGAAGAGTACTGTATCCTTAGGGTGTCCATTGCTCGGATCATAGATTGCATGGCAGTAAATATGTTTTGATAAACCAGCTTTGTGAATCCTCGTCGATCTTCATCTGTGTAACCAGAGCCGTGAATAATTCTCATCTGCTTAATAAAGGTGCTTTTCCCACTCTCACCAGTGCCTGAGGGTATCAAACAGAAGGTTTATTAGATGGTCAATTTCTTTTGCAATTTTTCTATTTTCCATATACAAGAACAGCATGCCATTTTTATTTTTCCTCAGGTAATGTCCACAGGTTAAAATGGTTCAAAAGGCGAAAAAAAAGTCTGGAATAGGGATGAGCGAACTTGTGTTTTACAAGTTCGGGTATTATTACAATTCTGATATGGATTCCATTACCACGGGCCATAACGAAATTCTATGATGGAATGCCTTTAAGAGGCGTTCCGTCATAATAGAAGTCTATGGGCTGCATAACGGATCAGTTTGGTTTCAGTTATGCAGTGTATGGTCACATGACACAGCTAAGGATCAGAAGGGAGGTTATAACTTACAAATACAGTCACCTGTAAGAAGATTACCTTCACCACAGTTTATATCATGTATCTTTCTAAGGCCCCTTTCACACGGGTGAGTATTCCACGCGGGTGCAATGTGTGAGGTGAAAACATTGCACCCACACTGAATCCTGACCCATTAATTTCAATGGGGCTGTGTACAGGAGCGATGTTTTTCACGCATCATGCAGGCCCCATAGAAATTAATGGAACGATGTAAAAATCGCATAGCATCCGCAAGCAAGTGCGGATGCGATTTTCACGGATGGTTGCTAAGGAGATGAGGGATGAGCGACCTGGGACCCCATTTACTTTATTATTTTCCATCATAACATGGTTATAATGGAAAATACCACCACTCTTTAATACAGAATGCAAAGTCAAATGTCAATTGAGGGTTAAAAAATAACATTACTCACCCCATCCACTTGATCACGCAGCCAGGATCCTCCGCTTTGTTCTTCTTGAAGGACCTGCAAAAGGACCTTTGATGACGTCATCGTGGTCACCACGTAGTGAGCGCGATGACGTCAACGAAGGTCTTTCAGGAGGAACAAAGAGGAGGATCCGGCTGTGCGATCAAGTGGATGGGGTGAGTAATGTTTTTATTATTTTTTAACCCTCAATTGACATTATACTTAGCATTCTGTATTAAAGAATGGTATTATTTTCCATTATAACCATGTTATAATGGAAAATAATAAAATCCACAGAACACCGAACCCAAACCCGAACTACAGTGAAGAAGTCTGGGTTTGGGTCTGGGTACCAAACATTCAGTTTTTTATCACGCGCGTGCAAAACGCATTGCACTCGCGCGGAAAAAAAATTGAAGAACGCAAGGATATTCCCTGAACGCACCCGCATCCTATCTGGCCCTCATCCGCAACGCCTGTGTGAAAGAGGCCTAACTGGTCTGAGAATAAAAAAATAAACATTTGTGGAAGTACATTAAACAACCACATGCACTAAATCACCCCAAAAAAAAAAAAAGAAAGGTCATTAAAGGGTTAACCTCCAAACACTTTCCCTAACCACTACTAAGGGTTTGTCTTGTGTATGCACGGCCAAATGACTGGGCTGATCTGCACCAAAGTTGGCACATAGGTACATGTCCAGGAAGGTTTTAGACCCGGTCTCAGCTCTCTAAGATATACGGTTATTGAAATAATTCTAAAAAATGCAAATATGGCACAATCACATGGCCCATATTAGACAATAGAAGCTCGCAGGTCTTTCACTCATATCCTGCCATACACACTGTCACATGGCCCTTATTGCTTGCAGGTCCTTTAGTCTTGACATGTACACAGTTTTACATCAGGTTTTCCATAAAAACCCAGTCATTCCTCACTGCTATAGGTCACATTTAGAGGGCGGGGTGTTGTGGAGGTCACAGTTAAGGGGATGGGCCACTGTAGAGATCACAGTTAAGGGGCGGGGCCGATGTGGAGGTCACAGTTAAGGGGATGGGCCACTGTAGAGATCACAGTTAAGGGGACGGGCCACTGTAGAGATCACAGTTAAGGGGACGGGCCACTGTAGAGATCACAGCTAAGGGGATGGGCCACTGTAGAGATCACAGCTAAGGGGATGGGCCACTGTAGAGATCACAGCTAAGGGGACGGGCCACTGTAGAGATCACAGTTAAGGGGACGGGCCACTGTAGAGATCACAGTTAAGGGGATGGGCCACTGTAGAGATCACAGTTAAGGGGATGGGCCACTGTAGAGATCACAGTTAAGGGGATGGGCCACTGTAGAGATCACAGTTAAGGGGATGGGCCACTGTAGAGATCACAGTTAAGGGGATGGGCCACTGTAGAGATCACAGTTAAGGAGGCAGGCCGCTGTGGAGGGCATTGTTAAGGGGCGGAGTGTTGTTGGGGTCATTTAAAAGGGGGTGGCGAACTGTGGAGGTCACCGTTAAGGGGGTGGGGCACTGTGGAGGTCACTGGATATCTTTTAAATCACACACAAAGATTAAATGAAATAGGCAAAATATACCCGTGTGAAGCCGGGTTATTCTGCTAGTAATATAGAACAGAGACAGCCTGCTGGAAAGTGAAGGAAAACACTCATTGTATGACTAGGAGGCAGGATAGCAGGGAAGGAAATGTCACCACTTAGGACCCTATTAGTCTCCCATTCACACGACCATATTTTTTCATCCGCATCCAAGCTGCACTTTTTGTGGAGCGGATGCAGACCGATTCATTTCACTGGGGTGGGTCACAAATAACAGGGACAGCACACCATATGCTGTCTGCATCCGTATGTCCGTTCCACATAAAAATAGAACATGTCCTATAATTAGCCACAAATCGGAAATGGTCATGTGAATGGGGCCCATGATTTTTGGGCCAATTACAATGAACAAGTGTTCATAGGAACATTCCTGACAACTAGCCTGTATAATCATGAAGCCCAGGCATACTCAACCTGCAGCGCTCCAGCTGTTGTAAAACTACAACTCCCACAATGCCCTGCTGTAGGCTGTTTGGGAATGTTGGGAGTTGTAGTTTTGCAACAGCTGGAGGGCCGCGGGTTGAGCATGCCTGATGTAGCCGATCAACCAATTTACCAGCAAGTGTTTGTTGTTGGCTTATGGGCACCTTTGATCAGGATGAAAGATACACGATTATCGGCAGCACATCTCGAGGTGTAATCAAGGATGTGCTGCCGACAATTAATAGAATGGAACGAGGGAGGAACGACTGCGAACGAATGACCACATTCTATTTGCATAGGCCTGTGCAATAGGCCAATGTAAACGAGCACCGATTGATTTTCTTTTTTTTTTTTTCTTTTGTGGTTCCTTGAAACAGAACTTGGCTTCCCAGACCAAAAAATATTGTGTACCCCTATTTTAGACTATATTAGTGAAGGTGAGCCAATTTGTCTCTCTACATACATCATGCTGACTGCAGACAGGACTGGGTTACATTTAAATATGAAAAAAAATTGAAGAACCACTTGAAACGGGCTAAGAACTGATACAGCGTCGGTAAAGAAAGAAGCAAAATACAAATGTAGTTCCATTTCTGTTGACTGACTTTTTTTTTAAGGCTTTGTGGTTTATATGTGCAGCCATTGCTTGCTATCCTTCCCACCGCAGAATGTTTGTTTTCATGGGGTAATGAATGCTCTAGTCTACTTACCTCGTGGGTTACAAGAGCTCGATACAATACATAGAGTTAAACCACCAGAACTTCTGGTTCCTTGTCAACCAAGATATCTTCTATAGCTGCACCGACTGGATCCCAGAGCAACGTACACATAGCCAATTCTCACATCTCCAATAAATCCAAACCATCCAGAAACGTACAGCGCACAAAACAAATACTTTAAAAGTGTCATCAACAACAGTACTGAAAGTTGAAACAGGTTGTTTTCTTAAAGGGATACTAGCCTCATAATATCCAGCCAAAACGAGAACGTATAGGGAACCTGTCAGCTGCACCACGCGGCCCTCACCGAGGGCCACATAGTGTACTTCAAGGCCTGCTGATTCAGTACCATTATAGAACAGACATACCAAACCTCATAGCGTGCACCAGCAGGCTTCCATACCATGACCGGCAGGTTACTTTCCTGTTACGCATAAAAAAGGGAGCCTGACAGCTATGTATGTATAGACACTTAGGGCTTGTTCACACGACCGTGGTTTTGGTCCGCATCCGAGCCGCATCTTTTGCGGCTCGGGTGCAGACCAATTCACTTCAATGGGGCCGCAAAAGATGCGGACAGCACTCCGTGTGCTGTCCGCATCAGTTGCTCCATTCTGTGGCACCGCAAAAATTATGAGGCATGTCCTATTAGGAATTTCTATAATGGGCCTCCTGCTCAGTTTCACAAATTGCGGAAGGCACACGGGCGGCATCTGTGTTTTGCGGACCGCCAAACGTGGCACGGTCGCGTGAATAAGCCCTTATACAGAGAATACTATCAATCACTGATCTCCCATGTACAACCATCAGTGACTGACAGCTATGTATGTATACACACTTACACAGAGAATGCCATCCATCACTGATCGCTTTACAGGGGAGGTGCTATCAGTGACTGACAGCTATGTATACGTACACACTTACACAGAGAATGCCATCACTGATAACACCTCCCTCTTGTACTACTGAAATCAGAAAGAGCAGAGATTTAAATGTACAAATTACAAGTTTTATCTACCGTAATCTTTTCCCTAAAAACTATAACAGCTCCTGCTCTATAAGATGCTGGCTGCAGACTGCACTTCATGGCGACGGGTCCTCTTTTTTGTATTTTGATGACCTATCGATTGATGGGGGTCCGACACCCTGTATGGGTAGTAGACACTGGAACTATATTGCTCTGTCCTGTGTGTAGAGGATGCTAGGGTGCGGGGTGTAATCTCTGCTGTACGATAGGCCATCGATATCAAAAATACTGAAAAATCCCTTCAACAAATACAAAAATACAAGCAAATGTGTATCTGGATGCCACATGCCAGTGAACCGGTCCATGCAGCAACAATACTGTGTTCGTATTTACTTCCCATCTTGTAACCAAGTATTTCAGTCCCCTATGGAATGACAGCTGTGAACTCAGGTACAGCTTTGTCCCACAGTCTCTTTTCATGTTTGATTAGCTTATAGGGTCGGTTCAGCTCACGTTTTAAGCCCCCATTTGACGTATACATTAGAAGAAAAAAAAGATACAAAAACGCAGCACACCATGTCCACTGTCTGGAAAAAAACAAAAAAAAAAACAACAACAATGAAACTCTGTGGTGAACAGATGCAACTGTACGGCATCAGTCTGAGCTACGGCATCCATTTAACATAATGTTTTTTTTGTATACGTTAAGTGGATGGGAAAAACATGATGTGAACCCAGCAATAGAGAAGTGTCAAATTACAATGCAGCCATGCTACTTCACAAACGAGACAACAGTTTGTCCTATAGGTCTACATCCAGGGTGTGGCATGGAGTGGATTTTTTTTCCATGCGTTTTCCTACATTAATAACCGAAACTAAGAAAAAAACAAAATAATGCAAATTTAAAAATGCCACTAAAACACATGTAAAAGACAACATAAAAATGCTGCAAACTGTTGAGTTTTTTTTTACATGCACTTTAAAACTCAGCACATGTCTCCTTCGCCCTGGCTGTGATGCTGTCCAATTGCGGTAGACAGCTTCGAAGCCAGGAAGAAGACAACTTGGTTTAGTAAAGCTCACGAGAACAACTCTCCTCCCTGCTGTAATTGGACGGGGAGAAGGAGACCCCCACTGAGAAACGCTGATGTCTCCTCCTCTCTGTATCGATGCTCTGCATTAACACACATGGTGCCAAAACTTCTGGGGATCACAGTGGGGCAGCCGAGGACATTTCAAAAAATGATTCCTGCAGCATCGGGGGGGGGGGGGGGGGGGGGGGCGGTGTTGCACCTGCTCCTAGACCTAGAGGCTCAGTTTGCTAAGCTCTTTACAGTATTAGAATGTATTGGCTCTGATGAGCCGAAGTTATTACTTCCCGAATTCTCGCAAAACTTGGGGTAATAACTTCATAAATTAATTTCTACTGATAAAAACCTTTTACTGAACTTGGTTTCGGTTCCAAGTGGTACCTATTATTAAGGCTCGATTTAAACAATAGGTCATCTTCTGATGACACATTGCCTTCAACATGGCTTTAACAATTGTGGACTATAGGCCGAAATGTATTTCTTGTTAAATACAAGTATAAAAGTGGTCTACTCCAGCCCTGACATCTACAAGTCAAATCTAGATCTACTGGTATGGATACGGGTATGGATGCCACTGCTGAACTGTTCTGACCCTAGGGCTCGCAGCAGACTGTGTTCACAGTGATGCCACACCTAGTACCTACACAGTGGTGACACCTTGCATGGATTCCTCGCTTCACTGACCAAACAGTAATGAAAGCTAAACAGAGCTGACAAAGTAACCTGTTAACCCATGCCACTGTGCCCACCACACAATTACCCAAACAGCTGTACCATCCACATTGCACCGACTAAGGATACAGCTCCACTGGAGGCAACGGAACTGCCTGCCGGATTCTTCTAACGCTAGTGTGAAAGTACCCTAACCGTTACTACTGCAGCAGTGTATATAGGTATATGGCAAACTGTTCTCTATAAGGTTGGTGTTCGTAGAGTCGGAGAAAAACGGGCCACGCTCATTTGAGCCACACTCACAGCATCATAGTGATTTCCTACCTGACTGCTGGGCTACTGCACTGTACTCACATGATAGAAATACAGTACAGGAACTCATTGCATCATAAATCACTATTAGGCCTCATGCACACGACCGTTGTGTTCCGTTCCGCAAAATGGGGTTCTGTTGTTCCGTTTCAGTGTGTCTTCCTTTATTTTTGGAGGATCGCCAGACATAAAAAAAAATCTAAAACACAGGTTTGCCATGCAAATGATAGGAAAAAAAAAAGCGGACTACAATCTTGTGTGCCTCAGTGTTTTTTAGTGGTCCTGTTGACTTGAATGGGTCCGCGAACCTTTTTTTCCGCGAAAATAATAGGACAGGTTATATTTTTTGATGGACTGGAAACACAGATCAAGGGCGCGGATGACAAACTGTGTCCGCAGAAAATCACGAAAAACGGAACAACGGACACGGAATAAAACAACGGTCGTGTGCATGAGGCCTTATGCTGCGAGTATGGGTCTGATGAACCGTGCTTGCTCCAGGAAATGTGTCCATCACACAGAACGTTTTTACTGGACCTCACACAGTCGTCCTATTTGCAGAAAAATTCAATTTTTTTTTCATGTAATTTTTAACAGTGAAACATAAAACAAGTACAATAGGAGGCCGATTTAGTAATCCTGTTAAATACTTAAACAGTATTAACCCCTTAGTGACCACTAATACGACTTTTTACTGATGTAAACAAAAGGGGGGTTTAGCTAAAGAGCTGGCTTTAATCAATCATTACATGTACCCAAAATGGTGCATTCAAAACTATAACTTGTCCTGCCAAAAATAAGATACATTGATGAAATACAAAAAAAAAAAAAAAAAAAAAAAAAAAAAAAAAAAAAAGGTATAGCTCTTGGAATGAGAATTTAAAAAAAATGTGCATGGTCACTAAGGGGTTAACTTAGACTAGACAGTCTAAAACTGCGCAGGATTTACCACAGCGAGTCACGCTGGATAATAAATCTGGTGCACCTTTAGGGTATGGCCATACAGGGCTGCTGGCAACGTGTCCAAGACACATCCAACCAATAAACAGTAATCTTGCAGTAAAAGCATGTTGGCGTGCCTTGGGCACATGCGGCCTGCCACCCTATCTAGCCCGGCCTTTAAAACGGTCTAGTCCAAGCTTAAAACACCTGTTATGGCAGACTTTTGCAACAAAAATTGGGTGTATGTTGTTGCAAATCTCACCCCCTTTTAGACAGTCCACGTCTCTTTTGTAGGAGATCACTAACTTGAGAACCGATTTGTCTAATATGTTCTTGGTTTTATCATTATTTTTTTTATTACATATTTCTGTATTTGTCAAATTCCAAGTTTGTCACACTGGTTAGCTGTAGATTTTTGTTGTTGTTCAGCTATACTGGCAGTTTCCTGTCCGTATACCATGGGCCCGTGACTGCAAAGACAACCACGATTGTAGATATGGGTAATGGCCTGTTTAGGGACAAATTATTATTTTTGTAAATTTTGAATTCCGAATTACATTTATGCCTTTTTTTATATCTATATATCAATAAAAATTATTTTTATATGTATGCTTCTGTGAACTCATGAACTAGTAAAAAAATATACATACATACATATATACATATATATATATATATATATACACACACACACACACACATATATATACACACACACACCATTTACTTAAGGGTACCATTGTATTATATAAAAAAAAAAAAAAAAAAAAAAAAAAAAAAAAAAAAAAAGAAGAGCAAATTTCATCGCCTGTGCTTGGCTTTTTGCTCATGTGAAGTATGGATCCATAGAATGTATGGGATCCGTACACCAAATGCCTGAAAACCCGAGCAGAAGTAGACTGCTCAGTGCAGGGATTCCTCCCCTTAATGTTTTGTATGTTTTTTTAAACAAAAGGTTTGGTTACCTTTCAATAAATTAAAATTGTGTGCGCAAATTGAGCTAGAACCCTGCCGCCATTTGGTTCATGAGTCTCACCCAACGCGTTTTGGAATATGGCGCTTAATGGGTCATTACACAGTATGCTCTGGAAAGGCAGTTTTTTCTTTAGCATTTTCCTATAGGTTTCGCTCTAGGACTCGTAAAAACACCAGGAAATGTGTAAATTAATAAAAAAAAAAAATTAAAATGCCACCAGAAACATCACTAAAAGTGCTGCTAGAATTTTTTATTTTTATTTTTTATACACAAACTGTAGTTTTAGGGTACTTTCACACTTGCGGCAAGACGGATCCGACAGGCTGTTCACCATGTCGGATCTGTCCTGCGGCTATTTCGCCGTGGCGCCGGACCGCCGCTCTGTCCCCATTGGCTATAATGGGGACGGGGGCAGAGCTCTGGCGCAGCACGGCGAAAGCCGCCAGACTAAAAAGCCTGACATGCAGTAATTTTAGTCCGGCGGCCTTTCGCTGTGCACTGCCGTGCTGCGCCGGAGCTCCGCCCCCGTCCCCATTATAGTCAATGGGGACGGAGAGGCGGTCTGGCGAAATAGCCGCAGGACGCATCCGACATGGTGAACAGCCTGTCGGATCCGTCCTGCCGCAAGTGTGAAAGTACCCTTAAATTGTGTTCTTTTTTCTTTCATTATAAAAAGCTACAAAAAAAAAAAAAATGAGTTGAGGAGGCCTAACGCCAAGCACTTTTTATGCCCTTCTACTGCACTGTCGGGGATGAGGTGCAATGGCGTTTAAAAGGTCGCGTGGGATTGATAAATTCACCTCTATGTATCTTTTACAAACATGGACAAATATGCGCCACTCCTGGACTGTGCCAGGAATTCAGGACTGTCTCACTGAATCCTGGATACTTTAGAATGGGTAGTCTTGAGTCTTACAAAACATTTCTGGGGCCACATATGGGCACACAGGCTAAATAAGATTTAAAGAAGTTAGTCAGTTCTTTACAATTGAAGTCCCATCAATATTAGATTGGTGGGGGTCTGACTCTCCGTACCCCTGCCACTCAGATGAAGGCACTCATGCTGATGCTATAGCCTCTTCAATGTGGTTGATATTGCAGCACACCTGCTATGAAAAGTATGCCATTGTGCAATGAAGAGTCTGCGACACTTGTATGGGCACCAAGTCTCCTTTGAAGAGTTGGACCCCAACCAATCTAATACTAAGGGGCCACCAATTAAAAAAAAATAATAATCAGATAAGCAATTCAAAATCTTCTCCACAAATGACTAAACAGAACACGTAAAGACTACTTCAAGACTTCACATTTAGATAAAACAAATGCATGAAGCTGGCATCGGCTTCAATTTACATGCATAGGCATAAAAGCCCAGTTCACCAGCATGGAAAGCCTTTCCAGTAGGTCTGCAGATAGCGGCCATTAAGGTGTCAGAATGAAGCAGGCAAGGCACATCTATATTCCATAAACAACTTTTTTCCATATCCCCGACATATCTGTCAGAAGCTTTTAATATTGACGGGAGGTTTATTTATTCCCATAGACGCTTTTACAACTCCGCCTGCAGAGTGTCAGTGGATGCCAGCAGTCTACCGTGCCTCTGACAGAGCCATTTACCAGCGACGGTCTGCAACCATCCCCCTGGTTCACTGCCGTCACCTACAGAATATACAACGCAGGGACAAAAATCACAAATCATCCATTAATACCAATTAGTCCTTTAATGAACTTGCCTAGTGCCGATTATATCAAGTGGCATCTCGTGCCAAAATGCACAATTAGATGGATATAATATAATCTTATCAGTTTCAATGCTCCGGATAACATGCCATCTATTGCGAGAGGAGGCAGGTCCACACCCCATGCACGTTAGATTGTCAGACTGGCACAGGATAAAAGGATAAAAGCTAATTTACACATATATATTGTTAAAAGGAGTTTTCCCATAGACAATAGTTAATATGATCAATGGCGGCCCCCTTGTGTGGTTGAGTGGTGGTGCCCATGCATTGCCACCACTGAATTCATTTCTATAGGACTGCCCTCTGCAATGTCTGGAAGTGAATCATGTTAGGCCCTATTCACAAGGAGTATTTTCAATGCAGCAATTGGCGTAGATTCCACATCAAAAAACGATGGCACCGTGCAGAATCTACCTTCCATCGTTTTCAGTGGGAGGCCACGGTGCAGTTCATAAGGCCAGGGTTTTGAGGACGTGTCCTTTCATGGTGTGGTGTCCAAACAGACGCTACTGGAAGCAGTGGCGAATGTCATCTTGGGGTATGACCACACGGTCAGGTTTCTGCATGCAACCTTGGAAGCCAAAGCCAGGAATAATTAAAGAAGAAAAAATAAAAAAAACATTTGCCCTTTATACCATTCTTCTTTTATGATCCACTCCCGATTTTGGCTTTCCAAACTGCATACGATAAATTGAATGTGTGGCTGTACCCTCAGGCCTCGTTCACATGAACCATACAGATTGTGTCATGATGCGTTTAGTGAAACTCGCACAATTTCACAAGTTCAGTCAGTTTTGTCTGCAATTGCGTTCAGTGTTTTTTTTTTTCCACGTGGGTGCAATCCGTTTTGATGCGTTTTTTACGCGCGTGAAAAAATAAATAAAAAATTGACAAACATCTCGTAGCAACCATCAGTGAAAAACGCATTGCGCCCACACTGTGTCACGAGGGTGTCAAGAGCCACGCCTGACTCCGTTGTACCCGGGGTCAGGAGGTCGCAGCGGTTGGCTGCACGCTCTATGTCAGATAGGGAAGTTTCCTTATTGTAGCTTTCTGGGTTTGCTTTACAAACCCTTTTGGCTCACTCAGGGATCCGTAGCTCCTTCTCTCAGCTGTTCCTTGTCCAGCACTCCCAATCCTCCTTATATTCCCCTCTCACACTTCTCTGGTTGCCAGATATAGAGCTTCCTGCCTGGACATCTATTCTGACCCACTGGAGCTGTGTTGCTGCGTTCTCTGAGTGTTGCCTTAGAACGCTACCCTCCGGATCCCTGTTTGACCTTTGTGGACAATTGTTGCCGTCCACCTGGGTGTTTGTTTGTGTCTGTGTTTGTCTGTCCTCTCCCTGGTGTTTCCCTCTTAGTGCAGTGGTGAGGACTAGCGATCCCACCGGCCCGTTCATTATCTAGGGCTCATTTCAGGGAAAGCCAGGGTTTAGGCACGTGATCGCCGCACGGGTGAGGAACCCGTCTAGGGACGACAGGGCAGGCAGGTACCAGCTGCAAGGTGAGTTAGGGGTCACCACCTTTCCCTCTCCCTTGTGCAGGGCTTTCCCTGTTTTCCTCCCTGTGTGTGTTGCCGGTCATTACATTATATCTGGCCCTTATTTTTGTGTAGGTAAAAAAAAATAATAATTTTTTTTTACCTACTTAGAATCCAGTATGGATCCAATTGCTGCTCTGTCCGAACAATTTCATGGCCTGTCTTTGGAGGTGGCAGGATTGAAGGCGTCGGTCCTCCAGCAACAGCAGCAATTACAACAGACCGCAAGCCCAGCGGTTGCTACTGGTAACCAGGTTGTTGCGGAACCCAAGGTCCCTCTCCCTGACAGATTTTCTGGGGGAAGGGACAAGTTTTTGACGTTCCGTGAGGCCTGTAAACTATACTTTAAACTGCGCCCTTACTCCTCTGGTAATGAAGAACAGCGGGTGGGGGTTGTTATTTCCCTGCTGCAGGGGGACCCGCAGTCCTGGGCGTTCTCTTTACCTACTGATTCCCAGGCTCTTCGGTCAGTGGATGAGTTTTTCGGGGCCTTGGGTCTCATATATGACGACCCTGACCGAGTCGCACTGGCTGAATCAAAATTACGGAGACTCCTACAAGGAGAGCGGCCGGTAGAGGAGTATTGCTCTGACTTCCGTAGGTGGGCTACGGATACCCAATGGAACGACCCGGCTCTCAGGAGTCAGTTCTGCTCTGGGTTATCCGAAAGGGTTAAGGATGCGCTTGCATTGTATGAGACCCCCTTTTCCCTTGATGATGTTATGTCCCTTTCTATCCGTATAGATAGACGCCTTAGGGACAGGTTGAAAAAACCGGAGCCATTGATAACCCCTCCCAAGCAGCAGTTAGTCTGTACGGACATAGACGAGCCTATGCAGCTAGGAGGAACTACTCGTCAGGTCCGTCCTCCTGAGGTTCGCCGTAGGCGTGGGGGTTGTTTTTTTTGTGGGGAGAGGGGTCATTTCATTAACGTCTGTCCTTCTTTCCTCAGAAACAAAAAAACCGTCGGAAAACTACTAACCCCAGGCTGTGTGGAGGATGTCAGCCGGGGGGTATACGTTTCCTCCATACGTACATCGCAATTTTTGTTGCCAGCGGTTATTGTTTTTGGTGATAAGACAGAGACTGTTTCTTTCTTTCTAGACAGTGGAGCAGGGGTAAATTTGATAGATGCCCATTTTGCCCGCACTATGGGTTTGTCTCTCTGTACGTTACAGAGACCTATTCCCATATTTGCTATAGATTCTGCTCCTCTGTCTCAGAGAAACCTCACCCACATCGTTCATAATTTACACCTTCGGGTAGGGGACCACCATAACGAGATGCTTTCATGTTATGTTCTGGAGGGGCTTCCCACTCCGGTGGTGCTGGGCCTACCCTGGTTGGTAGCGCACAATCCAGTGGTGGATTGGCAGGCCAGGGAGATATTGGAGTGGAGTGAGCCGTGCAGAGAAAATTGCTTAAATAGCAATTGCTTAGTCGCCTCCATAACTACCCTTCCTACATTTATTTCGGACTTTGAGGACGTTTTTTCTGAAAAGGGTTGTCAGAAGTTACCACCTCATCGTCCTTATGATTGCCCGGTTAACCTCATTCCCGGCGCAAAATTACCCAAGACCAGGTTATATAATCTTTCAGGTCCAGAGAGACAAGCCATGAAGGATTATATCTCCGAGAGTTTGGCTAAGGGACACATCAGACCCTCTTCTTCACCCGTGGCTGCAGGGTTTTTCTTTGTTAAAAAGAAAGATGGGGGCCTGCATCCTTGCCTAGATTTTCGTGAATTAAATCGGATAACCATCCGAGACCCATACCCTCTTCCTCTCATTCCTGACCTGTTTAACCAGATTGCGGGTGCTAGGTGGTTCTCCAAACTCGATCTCAGGGGGGCCTACAATCTGATTCGTATCAAGGAGGGGGATGAGTGGAAGACAGCTTTTAACACCCCTGAGGGGCATTATGAAAATCTAGTTATGCCTTTCGGCCTGACCAATGCTCCTGCCGTCTTTCAACATTTCGTTAATGACATTTTTAGTCATCTAATCGGCAGGTTTGTGGTAATATACCTAGATGATATCTTAATTTATTCGTCTGATCTGAAAACACATGAGGAGCATGTCAGACAAGTACTACAGGTCCTACGGACGAATGAATTATATGCTAAAATTGAAAAATATGTTCCACCTCTAGAACCGTCACCGCTGCCACCCCCTCCTGTTGTCGTGGATGGTAGTTTGGAATTTCAGATATCCAAAATTGTTAATTCTCGTCGGGTCCGCCGCTCTCTCCAATATCTGGTGCACTGGAGAGGTTACGGTCCCGAGGAAAGAATGTGGGTTCCTGCGTCTGAGGTAAACGCCGACAGGCTAGTCCGGATTTTTCATGCCTCTCATCCTGAGAGACCTGGTCCTGAGTGTCCGGAGGCCCCTCGTAGAGAGGGGGGTACTGTCACGAGGGTGTCAAGAGCCACGCCTGACTCCGTTGTACCCGGGGTCAGGAGGTCGCAGCGGTTGGCTGCACGCTCTATGTCAGATAGGGAAGTTTCCTTATTGTAGCTTTCTGGGTTTGCTTTACAAACCCTTTTGGCTCACTCAGGGATCCGTAGCTCCTTCTCTCAGCTGTTCCTTGTCCAGCACTCCCAATCCTCCTTATATTCCCCTCTCACACTTCTCTGGTTGCCAGATATAGAGCTTCCTGCCTGGACATCTATTCTGACCCACTGGAGCTGTGTTGCTGCGTTCTCTGAGTGTTGCCTTAGAACGCTACCCTCCGGATCCCTGTTTGACCTTTGTGGACAATTGTTGCCGTCCACCTGGGTGTTTGTTTGTGTCTGTGTTTGTCTGTCCTCTCCCTGGTGTTTCCCTCTTAGTGCAGTGGTGAGGACTAGCGATCCCACCGGCCCGTTCATTATCTAGGGCTCATTTCAGGGAAAGCCAGGGTTTAGGCACGTGATCGCCGCACGGGTGAGGAACCCGTCTAGGGACGACAGGGCAGGCAGGTACCAGCTGCAAGGTGAGTTAGGGGTCACCACCTTTCCCTCTCCCTTGTGCAGGGCTTTCCCTGTTTTCCTCCCTGTGTGTGTTGCCGGTCATTACACACTGCATCCGGATGCAATGTGTTCTTCAATGGAGCCCCATTCACTTCTATGGGTCAGAGCTGCGTGGGGGGGGGGGGGGGAACAACGCTCATGTACACAGACCCATTGAAATGAATGGGTCAGGTTTCAGTGCAGGTGCTATGCGTTTACGTCATGCATGTCCAGGGCTCTGTGCTCATATTGCAGACCACAAAGAGGGTTCGCAATACACGGGCACTGGCCGTGTGCGCTCTGTGGTGCAGACCCATCGACTTAAACGGTTACGTGATCCGCAAAATACGGCCAAAGATAGGCCAGGCCAGATCAGAAGGCCACAGAAGCACTGTGAAGCGCTTCCGTGGACTTTTGGGTCCGTGCCTTAACACCGCAAAAGATAAGACATTCTATCTTTGGCCATATTTTGGGGATAGTGGACCCATTCAAGTCAATGGGTCCACATCTGCACCACGGAGTGCACCTGATGCAGTCTTGAAGCCACAATCAGGAGTGGATCATAAAAGGAGAAAAAGTATAAAAAGGTCAGATACAACCTCGCCTCTTTCTTTCAATCCACTACAGGTTTTGGCTTCAGGAAACCCGATTGTGTGGCTGTGTCCGTATATATTTTTTTTATTATTGAACGTGCTGACAATCCATTATGAGATCTCCGGTACGGACAGGTGAAGGCTCCAATTTAACAATTTGCAGCGCTATCAGTCTTCTCTTCATAAACAAACCAAGAGCATTTAAGTATTCTCATTAGGCAAATCTAGTCAAAACCTCTGGGCTAACACTGAGCTTTTGCATACAATGCCACAAATGTCAGACTCGCATTCAGCGGAAAACGTTTGTAGGCCTAGTAGGAAAATCTGGTTTATCAAACACTAAGGGCCATTTCCATGACTCGATACTCAGGGGTAGGATCAGGAATGAACCGCTTGTTCATCTGCTTTTACAGCCTGTAATCATCCTCTGCATTGCCTTACAGAGTCAGGCTACTTTCACACTAGCGCTTGATCGGATCCGTTCTGAACGGATCCGATCATATTAATGCAGACGGAGGCTCCGTTCAGTACGGATCCGTCTGCATTAATAACTTAGAAAAATTTCTAAGTGTGAAAGTAGCCTGAGCGGATCCGTTCAGACTTTCAATGTAAAGTCAATGGGGGACGGATCCGCTTGAAGATTGAGCCATATGGTGACATCTTCAAGCAGGATCCGTTCCCATTGACTTACATTGTAAGTCTGAACGGATCCGCTCGCCTCCGCACGGCCAGGTGAACGCTGCAAGCAGCGTTCAGCTGTCCGCCTGGCCGTGCAGAGGCGAGCGGAGCGGAGGCTGAACGCCGCCAGACTGATACAGTCTGAGCGGATCCGCTCCATTCAGACTGCATCAGGGCTGGACGGAGGCGTTCGGGTCCGCTCGTGAGCCCCTTCAAACGGAGCTCATGAGCGGACCGACGAACGCTAGTGTGAAAGTAGCCTCACTGCTTATCGGCAGCAGATCCCCGTTTGCACCGGGCGATGTGCTGCCACCAATGAGTTTTTATGCCCAATAAATGACAGATCACCCAAAAGGCTTTTGACTCTGCAGATAGCCCTGTACTGATAAGGGGCACAAAAAAAACAAAAAAAAAAAAAACAACATCTGTCTGCAGATGGTCTCGAATTTGGCTCGTATGAAATAATTTTTATACTTTTTCACACGGGTGAGTATTCCGTGCGGATGCGATGCACGAGTTGAACGCATTGCACCTGCACTGAATCCCGACCCATTCATTTCTATGGGGCTGTTCACATGAGCGGTGATTTTCACGCATCACTTGTGTGTTGCGTGAAAATCGCAGCATGCTTCTCTTTGTGCGTTTTTCACGTAACGCAGGCCCCATAAAAATTAATGGGGTTGCGTGAAAATCGCAAGCATGTGCGGATGCGGTTCTATTTTCACGCACGGTTGCCGGTCCTGTTCAGCAAAGGAGACAGACGAGAAGCCGGGCTGCGCGATCAACTAGACTAAGGTGAGTTAAATTATTTTTTTTTTTTTAAAATTTAACCCCTCCAGCGCTATTTTACTATGCATTCTGTATTCAGAATGCTATTATTTTCCCTTATAACCATGTTAGAAGGGAAAATAATACAATCTACAGAACACCGATCCCAAGCCCGAACTTCTGTGAAGAAGTTCGGGTTTAGGTACCAAACACGCGCGATTTTTCTCACGCGAGTGCAAAACGCATTACAATGTTTTGCAATCGCGCGTGTTCCCGCAACACACCCGCACATTTTCCTGCAACGCCTGTCTGAAAGAGGCCTTATTCTTCACTTGCAGTGCTTTTTTTGAGTCAGTTTATTTATTACAGTATTCTCTGGCTATGGCATTTCATCAGGCATTTTCCAAAAGACTTCCATATAGAGAAAAAAAAATAATTATAATCTTGTACAAACATATGGATTTTAAAGCCCTAAAAAACTGCCTCAAAAGTATGTTTGAATGCCAAAAGGTATTTGAGTGAAAAATCATGCATTCTTATGGGCAGCTATTTTCAAGAAGATCACTTGCCAAGGTGATTTGATGTTGGATAGTGAAAAACCTGAGCAACTTTATAGCGTAAATAACCTGAATATCTTTCCAATGTTGCTTTCTAAAATACTATACCCCTTTCTCCGCTATCCTTTAGTGCATGTGTCCTATTGCTTACTGGAAGACGGAACCTGGGTACATCCTAGAAATTACCTTTATTTATTTTTTCTAATTAATACTTTGCAGTACTTTTGGTTTCTGTTTGTCCTTCTGAGAATCTGTAAATTCAGTAAGCACCATGTGATGTTCACAGAATTGAACCTTAGATTTTAAATCATGATTAAAATGATGTAAGTCTAGATTATTTCCTAGGAGTCTATAGCGTTACAATCAGCAAAGCAGAGAGAATGCTAACAATTTCCGTCTCATTTGTTATTGTTTTAATGCAGAATTTGAATACCAAAAAGAATGTCTAAAATTAGATTTCCACAGGAACATCCAACCATCTAATAAGTATGGAGGCCTTCAGGGTCTCCCCCAATAATTGGCAGCAACATGTTCTATTCCCATTGAAAACACACATCTCCGTTAAGGAGATCCCATGCAAATGCAACAGTTTCCAGCCGGCCAAAACCCTGAATTTATGCCGTAAAGCAGTCAGATTGCTGCTGGACCTGGTCTAATGGAGATCCAGCAATAAAAGTAGAAAATTCGGCAACACTGGATCCTGCAAGATCCAGCAGGCGGTTTTGTGCAGGAAAGCCATAGCTTTTTAGAGACCAGAAAAAAATCTCTCATGGTATTACTGCAATATTGTAATATATGGGACGTCTTAAATTAATTATTACTATAAAATTATTGTAAGGCTAGTTTCACAGTAGCAGCAGGGGACTCAGGCAGGCTGTTCCGGCGGGTGAACAGCCTGTCGGATCCGTCCTGTCGCTAGTTCACAAGTGCCCCGCGACTGTCACTCCGTCCCCATTGACTATAATTGTCCGGCTGCCTCTTGGCGTGTGATGCCGTGCTGCCGCCGGAACTCCGTCCCCATTATAGTCAATGGGGACGGAGCGGCAGTACGGATCCGACAGGCTGTTCACCTGGACGTGTGAATGGACCCTAAAGAAAAGTCCTCTCTCCTTCCTCTTCTTTTCTGCTCCACTCCTGATTTTGGAATCCAAAACTGCATCAGGAAAACCGACTGTTGGCCACACCCCAAGGACACTTTCACACGGTCAGGATTTGGTCAGAATTAATCAGTATTTTGTAAGTCAAAGCCAGGAGTGGGTCCAAAAACCAGAGGAGGTATAATTCTTTCCATTACACTTTTTTTCTGAAGGTTCCAACTCTGGTATTGGCTTACAAATACTGACTGATGTTAGGAATAGTATTTTCAGACAATGAGAAAGGGGATATGGCAACACTGGACGTGCTATGAAACAGTGTGGGGATTTATCAGTGGGGTGGAAAACTGGAATAGCATTTCTAGACAAAACTGTTAGGTTACAGATTAGGCACATTTAACAATGGGCACCATTTGATACATTTGGAGCAAAGTACACCAACGCAGACTACTGCCAAACTGGCTTCAAATATTCTCCTAATGATAAACTCCCCCCCAATAGATTTTTAATTCATTTAGAACTTTTTCTATAATGTCCCCTAAGCCAGTTCAAGACTTTTTTTGTGTGAGATATATGCAGTTTTAGTTTAATTTCATTTGTATTTCTATCATTTGTTTTTAATATTTGCAAAGTTTTTTTTCTATTAAAATGCTTGTTTTTCTTTTTGTTATAGTCCTGTGGTCATTTTTATATGAGGGATATATAGTTTACAACCACTGGGGGTGGGGAAAACAAGCTGCAACATTGACGTCAACTGCAGAGCTGACCCGGGCGCCTACAGGTACCCAGAACAATCACACAATTGCCATGAGGAAAAAAAGGATGTGTCATGGCCGCTTTCTGAGCTGCCTACAGAGCACTCATTGAGCGCCGTGTATACAGCTATCGGGACAGCAATAAACCATCTCTGGCAATCTCTGTGGCAGCTGTCACTGACATCCTGTTCCTCTACTCTAAAAACATTCCTGCAGAGTATTCTGCAGAGCAGACGGATGTTTTAAGCCATCCAGAGGTCCACAAGTAGCTAGCTAAAGAAAACAGTAGCTGGATGCACTACCCAAAAAGGTTTATTTACCATACCGTAATATTTTACGACTCACATGAAGTTGTCCTTGCTACTGCTAAATGGGCACATTACAGAATTTCCCCACACACAGGCAAATCAAAATGCCTGGAGTTACTGAAGCTGTATGAGAAACCATACCGCAGGAGACCTCACCACTGGAGCATCAGGATATGGGATACAACCCGTACAGTCATCTGCAAACCAACTACTAACCCAACAATTAATTGAGCACTGTAATAACAAAACTAATTAAAAGAATTAGTGCCATCAGCTTCCAGACCCTAGTACCAGACTCCACCCCTAGTGCCACCATCTGCCCCTCCTAGCCATGTCCCCAGTGCCACTGAAATAAAATACTTGCCTCTCCTGTAGGGGCGCTGCTCCACAGCTCGTCCATCTTCTTCTCCGCGTGCTGCACTGTCGTCCTGATGTCACACAGCGTGAGGTCATAGCGCACGCTTACGTACACTATGTCCTGACGGTGTGTCAGGAGGAAAGTGCAGCGTGGTGCGGGCCAGCGGGTGACCACGAATACTCTATGCAAACAATTTGCATTGAGGATTTTTGTGTGTCGAATTACTCGATTCAATCGCGTAATCGTTTTAGCCCTAATCTAAACAGCATCCTTGGCAGTACATACAGGCATGTCCAAAGTGCGGCCCTCCAGCTGTTGCAAAACTACAACTCCCAGCATGCCTGGATAGCTTACAGCTATTAGGGCATGCTGGGAGTTGTAGTTTTGCAACAGCTGGAGGGCCGCAGTTTGGACATGCCTGACATAGACAGTTCTGCATGATCTAATATCATAAGAAGGCTCTCTCAAATTCTTCAGCTAAAATCAAGCAAGCAGTTTAAAAAGGGACTACCCATGAATCTCAAGAGGGACTACACATGAGGCTTTTCATTAATTCAAGTAATCCTCTAGCAAATCGCCACACTACCACAGTTATGCCTCATTCACACAGTCAGTGATTTCCATTGGTGATTGTGAGGCAAAACCAGGATTGGAGCCTCCACAGACATAAGGGAAGATCTGCTCCTGGTTTTGGCTCAAAATCACTGACCGAACACTGATGTGTGAATGAGGCATTAGGGTGCATTCTGTAATGTGTGCTGGTGACCATAATCTACATGCATCATATGTCCAAGGGGGAGTAACACTGGGAGAGTCACTGGTAGAAAAGGATTTGGGTGTCCTTGTAGATCACAGACTCATTTACACATATGTAAGCCATCCGTTGCACAAAGTGATTCCAAGGGCTTCAGATCTGTGCCTCCACTCTGAAGTCAATGGGTCCGCATCTGCGAAACGGAATTAACACAGCCAGTGCCCACATATTGCGGAACCGCAGTCTGCAATATTGGGCACGGACGGCTTATGGTCGTGTGAATGAGGCCTAAACAGCAGCAAACAATGTCAATCAGCCGTTTCTAAGGCTAGCAGCATATGGTCAAAAAAGACGACAACTATAGGCCTGATTCATGTGTCCGTGATTCATCTGTGAAGATTTCTATGAAGAATCCATGTTTTGCTCTCAGTGTCTCATCCATGAAAATTAATTTCCAGAGCATCTCCTATAAATAGTCTGAAACACAGATGGCGTCCGTGTTTTTCAACCAATCGCAATGGCAACAAATATTTCTCTTACAAAAAAATAAAATATATATGAAAATGGTCTTTACAAGCAACTCTACCACAAACTGAATGAAAACGGCATGGGTAATAAAGGGAGTGTGTAATCTGTGACAACCAAGGTCCATACATTTCCATGCCCTGTTGTGCTCCCTATGTGATTGATTTGTATAATTTGCATGGAAGAGTAAACATCCATATTTGAGTTTCTATTTGCTATTAACAAATCCAGGGAAGAATGGGATGAAATACATCTATAGCCGATGCTTTTTGCTTCCTTAAAAAAAATAAAAAAAGATGCAAATGTATGCATATCCAGCTATATAGGCATAGCAAACATGACTTGTGGTGAATGACTCCGAGGACCCAGAAAAGGAGTACGTATACATTTAAAGCAGCACCTTTCTGTTAATGGGTTACTGATCGACAAAAGTGTTATTTCTAGCACATACTTCATTATTCTACGAGGGACATGACATTTGGCTTGCTGTTCCGTGAAAGCTGTATTCTAGCAAGGCCAAGACATAGCTAGCAATTCATCCATGTATTTTCTTTCAAATTGGTAAGCATAAAATGTTGTTCGAGTCAGACCTTGAAGCCCAAGAAAATATTTAAAATATGGAGTATTGCTACCTGGGATTTGGGAGAAACCAAACTAAATACGCACAGCTGCTCTGTAAAAATGTATGTAGGTTGAGTGCTTCCACATTCCACGAGAGGCCCGCCAACATCCAGACTTTTCATTCTACCCGTTCACCGGACTGTGGACCCCATAGAAAGCTGGCAATGAGCAAGCCAGGGGACACAATACACACAACTTCAGCCCACAATATACATATTTGTGAAGTATAAACACCCTATGAATGAAAAAGACCTATACAAGACAAATACACAGTACATATTCAAGCAGCACATGGCACTTAGGGACACATCACCGCTGAGGCCAGTCACTGGCTGCAGTGGCACATGTCTCCATACTCAAGCCAGTAGTAAAAACAGTCAAGAACTGGAAGATCGCCAAATGGGGCCCTGGTACTGAAGAGCAAGATTTTTTATTATTTTTTATAAGTACCACACACTATCGGGCTTAACTAAATCCTGGGAAAACCCTCGACTAGGCCATTGTTGGGCAGCTCGTTGACAGTGTAATGTTTATGGAAGCCTCCTAAAGAAAGGATCGGCTCTTTGAATTTTAACGCATGATCATATTGTTTTCCCAGGGAGATAATCTACCGCCAGGTGTGACACTCTTTTCTGCCCATTGAAAGTACATTTACGCTTGGCTGAACAGAGCATGTATGGAGGAGAAGAAAATTTAGTGGTCAGCTAAGTCTGGCCAACAGCTATAGAAGGTGTATGGGCAGCAGTAAGACCCTCTTTACGCGAGCCCATGATTGGCTGTACTAACGTTCATATCCATTCCCAACCAATGCCCAGCATAAATAAACCCAATAATAAGCCAAAAAGAGCAATTAATAGTTTGCTGCCTGATGGCAACTTTTATGCCAGAATACAAATAGTCTGTCAGCAGAACATCTCCTCATATAAAAAAGGAACATGCTCACCGCGATTATTTTCCTTCCCTTCAACAACCTCTCCTCTACGGGCAGTGTCAGTTATGAATGGACGGATAGATATATAGAAAATAGATAACAGACAAAGATAGAGCAAAATTCATCCATATGTCCTAACAAATGATGGACATTAGCACAAGTTGTGTCTGTTATAAATCCAGTTACACAGGGCAGTTTGAATACATAGATGTAGAAAATGAACTGGTTAGTGTCACATGCCCTGATGATATCAGGACACCGCTCACTACCCTAAGGCTTGATGGGACAGCAGTCACATGACAATCCAGGAAGTAGGATTCAAGCATGGGGGATAAGCGAAAGCTGCAAATGAGGTAAATTTGAAAAAAATAAAATAAATACAATCAAAGTATGAATGGGACCTAGAGTAACTAATGAAAAAAAAAGTTTGGCGTGAAAAGTAGTTAACGGTGCATGCCCATTAAAAGGCATGACTGCAACTGACCAAAGAAAACAAGAAAGTCACATTCTTTCATATTGAAAATACAATTTTTAAATTTTAAATGTACAGCACAGGCCTTGTTTTATTTGGGCAAGTCTCATTTAAAAGGTAAATTTAAGGAGTAAAGAGTCAACATAGTCTACTTATATTATTTTACCCGAAGAATACTACAAATGTAATTCAGCGCATTTATTAACTCGGATCTCGTCGAGTCCATAGGTCAATGCAATTCTCCAATTACTAATCTTATAAAGCACATTGATAAGGACTTTACAGGACTATTGAGTGGATGACCTGTAACACAGCAACAGGCACCTTATTGAGCAATTGTTCCTCAGAGCCGATGGATATGAAATGGCCGGGTAAAGTCTGTACGGGGTGTAAACCATCACAAATGCATTACATGAAGAATAGCCAGAGATGGCAAATGTTCTACACTGTGATTCAGTTGGTTTATCTTAGCCAAAGCCTTCTTGGCTGATGTTTATTTTTAGATGAAGACAAGTGGAGATCATACAGAGCCTCCATACCTAGAAGCACTTGCATTCAATTCCTATAACCAATCCTTATTAAAATTCCACTCCTGACATTAACTAGTCACAGACTACTCAACAAGGGAATGCATCACCATCTGTTTAATCTACACAACCATCACACGGAGCCATGTGGCAGCTATACTTGCTTTTAAAGCCTAGAGAATTTACAGGATCTATCTGGAACCACAGTGATCTCCTTAAGTATCAAACTACCTTAGGGCTCATGCAAACGTATCCGATATGCATTTTGTGTGGGTCGGATGCGGACCCATTCACTTCAATGGGGCCACAGAAGATGCGGACAAGACACACTGTGCTGTCCACATTTATATAAAAAAAAAAAAAAAAAAAGATCACGTCCTATTCTTGTCCATTTTACGGACAAGGATAGGACTGTTGCATGTCGCAGTGTTCCCAAACTCCAGTTCTCAGGGCCTAGCATTTCCTTAGTATTGAGCAGGTGATATAATTTGTGTCAGTGTATCAGGACTTACTACAGGTATTCATTCTGTGGGATATTTTCAAATCATGACCGAGAGGTAGGCCCTGAGGACTGGAGTTGAGGAACACTGCTATAGAGGGCAGGATGTTCCGTGAAAACGGCTATGGGCATGTGTATGAGCCCTTAAAAGGGAAAAAAAAAAGGTCATATCTGCAGCAAGCTTATGTTTCAAGTTGGTGCATGTTACTCCAATTATAAGCAACAATAAAGTTTGATATTTTTAAAAAGTTTTTCCTCTTTTTGTAGTGTTTATGATGAAGGGCAAGAATAACAGCACAATGTCTAAAAAGGGAACCAAATATGTGATCATGCTTGATAAATCTAAACTAAACCTGAGCATACAAACTAAATAGCTCTAACATTTGTTGGCCAACAGCCATCTCCTACTATCTACCCCATACACAGTCAGCTTGGCCGAATGTCTCTGTATGCTATGGTGAGAGTGTAGATAGCCACTGCCAGACACTTGTGGTGGTGGCTTATCTCACTGGAGAACAAAAGGATAGGGCAAAAATATTCATTTTGCACGATCCCTCATCTAAATCTACATCATCTGTCGAGAAAAGAGTTGGGAGCTCCCCACAAACACACACATTAGTTTGGCCATTCTCAGCGGGTTTGACTGACAAAATTAGAAGGGCTCATGCACATGACCATTGTTGTTTTGTGGTCCGCAAATTGCGGATCCGCAAAACACAAATACGAGCTGTGTGCGTTCTACATTTTGGGGCACTGAACTGCTGGCCCATAATATAACAGTCCCATCATTTCTGTAATGCCAACAATAGGACATGTTCTATTTTTTTGTGGAACAGATGTAAGGGAACATACGGACACAGAATGAACACAGAGTAATTTCTGTGTTTTTTTTATCGTGGCTCCACTGTAGCGGTTCTGCATACGGGACACACAAAAAAAACCTGAACGGATAAAAATAAATAAAAAATCATGTGTGCATGAGCACTAATGTGTATGGCCAGCTTAATAGGTTTCCCAGAAGCAACGCTTATCACCTATCAACGTTCTAGATAATAAGCAAATGATCAGAGGGGCCAAATGCCCCCGTGTCTCCGGTTACAATGGAGCAGCGGTCGCACATGCACACTGCCACTCCATTCAAACTTTATGGAACTGTAGAAGCTAGCCAAGTGCTATAATCTATTAGTTCCATTAGTCCCAAAGACTTCGAATGCGTGACCATCACTCGGTTCAAACAGAGGACATGGGATTTAGGCGCTTGCCTAAATTGGTAAATAATTAGCCATAATTGGCCGGCTTAAGGTAAGGAAGATAATGATGAGTTAAAAGCCCATAAATGTTTAGTAATAACTACTTTCAATGTAAAGATTATAGTTCTCAGAACAAACAAAAACTCACATTTCAGGGCATTATCATTTTTAAAAAGAGACATGCGTTTAAGCTGACAGGAATAACAAACGCTGGAATATTAATAGTGGATATTACAGATAAACGACACGTAATGAATAAATTAGAAAATATCAGAAAGAAAATTAAACGTGCTTCTAAAATTACCTTTATTTCCATTTGGGGGTAACTGGGCAAAATAGCTTCCCATTAACCCAAAAAATTGTGACAAAAAGGCTCTCGCCTAACAAACCAAAATAAATGCAAATATCCTAACGGGGCTGATACAGGTAATGATAGGTGTGTCTGGGGTGGCAAGGCTGAGCCTAGGGGGTAGAGAAGAAATCTATCCCTATTTTGGCCCTAAAAGTGATCTCTGCCCAGGGAAGCCCCCTGATGGTGGAGGCACCCTGTCCCCGTGCCTAAAGCCTGACAAAAACCCTGTTAAAACCCTACACTAGTGTACACATCTGATGTGTACAAAAATTTTTGATGTAAAAAAAAACCCTATGAGCATATTTTGATGATACAGACAGTAACAAACCCAACGCGTTTCCTCTGCATCCGGAGGTTCATCAGGGGGTAGTAAATAAGAATATTTGTAGGGAATTATATGATAAAACAAAAATTTATAATAATAATGATACAATACTTAGCTCCCTGAAGTCACATGTGGGGTCGAGATATACAAAAAAACATGTCAGCAGATACCTGAAAGGAATTATTTAAATAAAGATTGTCACTACAGGGTTGTATGATATAGAAGAATCATAAGGAAAGAGTTGTACTTACTGGCATGGAACGCCCACAGCGCCTCGCGCGCCGATGTTTGGGGAGCTAGGGTAAAGACGCCAGCGCTCAGAATTTAAGCGCAGGCGCCACATGGAACTTTGATACTTCCGGCCAGTGGAGCGCATAGATGAGGCGCAAACACATGACATCTGGTACTTGGAGCGCACGTGTGGAGCGCAAGGCCTCGAAACCGGAAGTAAAGAAGTCGCGAGGTCAGATATAGGAAGCAGACAGGTAGAAATACCCTACATGCTACCGAAAAGTGCTGTTTAGTCGACCCCTAGTTGAAGACTATCATGATAAATGTATGAAACTAGCCACATGTTTGTGTTGAGAGGAGAGAGAAGTAGAAATTGATAGTATACATATATAAGAAAATGAGAGGGCCCCCCTGCGGTAGTGTGTAACCTACACTCACTATATAGAAAAATAAGGGGACCTAGATATATGGGTCACCATTCATGTTATGAATAACAAACGCTTCTGAAATAATCTTCCAATTAGGTTTTCATTCCCAAACAACGACACAGAAATAATAAAATAAAAGCAGCAATTTTACAATACTTCGGGGCATCAAGATTAAGGGTATGTTCACATGGTACAAAATCCACCTCCCAATATTCTCCAAGGGGGGACCACAATGCCATTCATGTGGCCATGGTTTAAAGCACTGACAGCACCAAGAAGGGACAGGTCTTTTCTGGACATGGTTGCATCCATAAACTAAAACCTACCATTGAGAAAAGTGGGAGGTAGATTCCGCAATATTTATTTGCCTCAATTTATCTTTTAGGACCCAATTCATAAAGAGCAGTACAAATAGCCAACCTGTTTCTGACGTAGATGCTTACTCATGGCTGCCACCGAAGACATATGATATTTTAAAATAAAAACTGCAACATAGAAAAGAAACAGATATATAAACTCATGATAGTTGTCCCCTGTCCTGTGGATAAGGGATAATGTGTTAATCGGGGAACCTATCAGATTAGAAGAGGTCCAGTTATAATTAGATCCTTTTTTCAAATCTATTTTCTGATTGCAGACTATTTTTATTCTATTTCCTGAAAAGGATTATGGCCCAGATATTAGGCTTAGTGGCCACTGTGAAAACTGCAAGATTATGTTTTGTTTTTTAAATATAGTGACATGGAAAATGAAAAATATCAACATCAAAAATTCTTTAAAATCTGTTTAACATAAAAACATGATTCAAACAATAGGTCATTTTCTTTAAAGGGAACCTGCCATCTCGTTAATCCACCCCCAAACGCCCACAGTACCTAAACGCTCAAGTTATCTTTACCCCAATACTGTCACTTGTTGTAGGATATCTAGCGCATCATGCCTAAGAAATAACAACTGTCCATCAAAAAAGAAGGAGGCTGGAAGGGACGTCGACGAGCTCCTCACAACGTATGAAGGCCGCCAACCCCTCGACTTCAAGCTGCTCATTTACATAAAGGGAATAAAGTTGTTTTGCTGAGAATCTGGCCGTCAGATCCCACAACAAAACACTTTGGAAACAAAATAAGTTTGCCTTTAAAAGGTACTGTGGGCAGTTGGGGGGGGGGGGGGGTTTGGAGACGTCAGGTTCCAAGGAGATAAGAAATTGGGGGTGCATTGATATATTGCAACCTTTAACCCAAAACCAGATTCATGTTCAATACTATGTCTGAAAAAATAAAATTTTTATATATATTCTATATTTGCAGAGACACTCCTCTCCAGAGCTGCTATCAAAGTTGCGTGGTTGAGAACAGAACAAACGTCTCGCAAAGAAAACCACAGCTAAACCACATGTTTGACATGAGATTAGTGGGGATTTTTTATTCTACAAAAACTGTTGTGAGGCTTGGAAATGGTTTCTAAAATGCATTTATATCTCTGCACTTAAAGCACTGTTTTTCAATGACGTAAAAAGCATCAAAGAAAATAATAACTAGATACTCCCTAAAATGAGACAGATTTACTAATCCAATACCTTATGTAAACGTAGGCTGTTTAGAGCACCAGATTTACCATAGCAGCATCGCCTGGATGATAAATCCGGTGTAGGGATTGAATACAGTTGTCTAAAGGCCCTATTACACCACATGATTTCGGGCCAATTATTGAGAGCCGAACGCTCATTCCAAATAAATGGCCCATTTAATCAAGAAGTTGATCAGCCGTTAAACAAATGATCATTTATTGGCTGATGGGCATTTCATCAGGATGAAAGATGTCGATTAGCAGCGCATCCCTGTGTAATCAGGGATGTGCTGCCTATAATGAATATAACAAAATAAGGAGTATGCATCACCCTGTGTAATCAAGCCAGTGCAAAGATCGTCAATGGATGTGTTCTCATGCATAGGCGCTCGCAACTGCCTGAACATCAGGCAGTGTGATAGGGGGGGTTTACAATTAGTTAGCTTAGTCTATGACAGAATGTTGTGCCGTTTTCCTGCTAAGCCATTCCACTTTGACAAGTTAGGAGCCTAGAAATTATCTAAATAGATGCAACAAACCACCAAAAAATGACCAGGTCTAGGCACAATCACATTAGTAGTGAGGCCGTTGTGCTTAGATTTAGAGGAGACGATCACACTAAACGTTTGGAATTGTAAACATTTTTCAATTAAATGTTTTCTCCTCGCCTTTCAAGTGTCATAACTTTTTACTTCTCTATTCACATGGCTCTATGAGGGCTTGTTTTTTAGCATGCCAAATTGTACTTTCTAATTACACCATGGAATATTCCATATGATGCATTGAGCAGATGGAAAAATAATCCCCAAAAAAATGCAACTGCACCATAATTTTGAGTTTCGTTTTGGCAGCGTTCACTGGGGTAAAAAATGACATGTATGGTACTACTCCAGTATTATAAAAAAATAATAATAATTGCCACCAGAAGGCCCACCACACTTCACGCACATTTCAAGGAATGGTTCGCCTGTAGACCTACAGAGGTCTGGATGCATTTGCTATTTGGGGGTGTTGAATGATTGGTATTGATAACTTTATGTCATTAGTCCAGTTACATTTCTAATCATTGTAGAGCAGGCATGTCAAACTGCGGCCCTCCAGCTGTTGTAAAACTACAACTCCCACAATGCCCTGCTGTAGGCTGATACCTGTAGGCTGTCCGGGCATGCTGGGAGTTGTAGTTTTGCAACAGCTGGAGGGCCGTGAGTTTGACATGCCTGTTGTAGAGAGAGGTCTAGGACTTCTGGTGTGATATATTTTATTTTCATACCATTCTGCACAACTTTTTTGGTTCTAACTGCACTCAGCCTTTTAATTGATCTTTATGCATTTTTGTTTTAATTAATAAATGGAAATAAATATAATCCATTCTCATTGGACCCTTACATTTGCGGGATTGTTAGCAAGTATTCAGAGTAGCATATACACTTTTTATATTATTGTATTCCTATCCAGACTTGCACCGACTTTCCTTAATCTCTAGGAGATTTATAGCTGAATACGGTTACCTGACAGCACACTGTTCTATTTTTCTACAATACTGACTACGGTATATATAGAAAAGGCTGTCAAAAATTTTGTTAAATTTTGTCACTTTTTTTTAAACATTTCTTACAAACAAAATGTATATGGTGTAACAGGGGTGCATTCTTACGCTTTGCCTTGGGAGCCATCTTATATAGCAAATGCACTGCTTTTGAACAATTTTTGGCATAGTTATACTTTTGTACATTTTATGGTAAATATTTGTTATTTTGATTATAAAATAAAAAAAAATTAAATATCAAAGAGGATTCTGTTAAAGTTATCCGCATTCAAACACCGATACACAAAATGCTTTCAATCTTGAGTTTTGGTGTCGTTTATGAGGAATGATCCAGATAAAAACCAATACGGTTATAAAATCCGTGCATATTTAGGTAGTGATAAAAACGCTTGTGCGAGAAGGAAGAATCTAAAAATACATTTGCAGCACTTTCATCCAAAGTGGTGAATAAAAAAAGTTTGCAGTAAAAGCAAGAAATTAAAATCCAGCACTTCCAGGCAAGGAATGTAAGCTAAGCCGTAGTACACCAGCACGGCCACTACACAATGGACTGAGCCTTCTGCCTCCATGTCTGTTCACGGTTTATATTCTAGCTCTGGCAGCTGCCAAAAAACAATTGCTCAAGGGGGTGAGGGGTGTTGAACCCCAATGATCTATCCCAAGGTTAGGCCATCGTTATCTCCAGGCTGGAAATTTGGGAACTGTTTGCTACAGATAATTTGGTTTCCGTGAGCCCATCTTGACAGCATGACTGAAGGATGACCCTCAGCATCCAAGCCTTCGTGAACGGAATCTTCTACGTGACGTTCGTGTCAATCAACATCTATAGAAGCCTGGCTTCTAACCTTGGGTACCAGACTGGTCCTTAAAAGGAGAAGATCTGGACAAACTTGAAGGACTGTACCCAGACCACACAGGAATTATGAGAATAATCCTGGACTTTTCATTCAGAAGTTTCCTGTGGGCTAGCAGTATTAGAGGAAAGGGTGAAAAAGCATACCGCAAGTCCACGTCCCATTTTTGTGACAGCATCTTCTCCCCGAGAGCCCTCCCTTGGACTGTGGGAAAAGATCTGTACTTTTTCCATACTGCATTGAGATAGAGACATACTCATGGCAACCCCCGCTTCTGAGTGAAGGTTACAAACATGCCCTGATTGAGGGACTATACTTGATGGGAGCAGCTACCAATCTGGAGCAGAGGATCTGATGGGATAGAGGGATTTTCCAGTTGAGGGATTATTGTAATCTGTCCCAACAAGACAGAATATGGTTTTAAAGAGGACTAGTATGAAATTGGGTCCATGGGACTACATGAATACAGGATGTCATAAGGCCCACAATCTGTATTTCTTGCATTGGAAAAGCGATATCATGTCTATTATATTGTCCTGTTTGTCGGAAGGAAGACAACAGTGTTAAGGTGAGCCCCAAAGAATCCCTAGAAGCACCTTTTTGAGACTTGGGATCATATCTCATTTGACTTAATTGATGATCCAGCCTAACTCCCACATTAGAAATATTGGTACAACAAGATTCACCCAGATTTTCTTACCAGAGTCTGCAATCAACAGGAAGTGATCTAAATAGGGGACAGTATTCATGTCCTGTTTCCTTCGGAAAGCTACGATCTCTATCACTACTGGTCAATATGTGTGGCCACGATGAGACCTCAAATGGAAGACACTGGAATATGCAGTGGAAGACTCTTCCCGAATTACAAATTGTGGGCATTTCTGATATTTTGTATGAATTGGTGAATGGAAATAAGCATCCTTAAGGTCGATGGTATATATCAAAGCTTCTGGGTTTATGAGTGGCATTGTGGCCCTGACTAACTCCATTTTGAATACGCAATAGAGGAATTTTGTTGAGGACTTTAAAGTTTAGGATTGTACGGTAAGATCTGGCTTTTGTATCAGATATAGTAAGGAGTAGTAGCCTTGTCCTTCTCCAGAGTGTAATATTGCTTCCAGGCAGAGAAAATTGTGAATACATTCTTTAAATTGTTAAAAAAATAATAAAATAAAAAAAAAAGCATGGAAAGTAACACATTTTGCAGCCATCTTTCTATTATATGCAGAAGTCACAGATTTTTTTTAAACTCTACACTAAACTGGTAGAAATCTGGAAAGCCAGATTGCACTGAATTTCGTAGTGGCAGGTCCTCATTAACCGCAGTTTTTTTCTTTAAAAAAAATAATAGAACGTGATGTCACAACAAGGGAGGTTAATTGGCAGATGGCAATGCTGCTGCAATGAAACAGGAAGCACAAGATTCTTGTGGAAGACCCAATGCACCACATTCTGCTAGATGGATAGGGAGAGAAGCCCTATTTAAAGCAGCAGTTAGGATGAAAGGTTTACAGGAAGGTCAAGAGCAAGAATAATTAGGTCTTGCTACAGTGTCTTCACCCTCAGCAACTAATTCTATTTTGGATTCAAAACTATTTGGATTACAAGGACCATCCAAAGTGTTGCCCCATATACAAATATTCACCCATACCCACAGAGACCAGCACAATTTCTCACCGGGCTCAAACTTTTCTGTGCAAACTGTGCAAGAAGCCATTCCCTTATATCCTGAAATTGTCAGAAATGTTGACCCGACATGCCACTAACCCAAGTTAGTGCAGAGGGGTTGTTCTCAGTCCAAAATAAAATAAAAAATTAGGTCTGATTTGACTTAGGGCAGATTCACACAACCGCTATCAGTTTGAGAAACACGGCCCCTGTGTCAGCCACATCTCCCAGACTGACAGTAGCTTCCCTGCCCTAAACTGACTATATCATAGCGTTTAATGATCTGGTCAGTTCATATGTACTCACATGTTAGGATGAACTGACCAGATCATAAAACACTATGATGCAGTCTGTTCGGGTCAGGCTGACACATGGACCATGTTTCCCGAAGCGATCACTTTTGTTTGAATCAGCCCTAAGTAGGGCTGCACGATATGGGAATTTTGTGCGATTGCGATTAGGGCCCTAAAAATTGCGATAACGGTATGCGATGCAATATTTTAAAGGGAATTGTGCTAGAGGTCTATTTGCTTGGATTTTCAAAGCAAAAGCACACACAAATTACTGATTATGCTGAAATGTAGTTATGCTTAACTCAAGAACTGAAATGCACAGTGTTTTTCAAAATAAAACATCTTTTACTAAATTAAATAACATATTTGCATTACTGCAAAAGTACAAAATACAAAACTTGCCATTTTCTTAATAGCGCTGCACAGAACAGATAAATAAAATAGAATAAATAAAAGAACATTTGTTCATTAAAATAACGACTTGCCTCCAGCCCCTCCTCCCTCCCCATACTGTAACTGATGTATCGCCGGCCGCGCTGTGCAGCATAGCGGCCAGCGATACATCCGTGTCAACCACGTAAAAAGTCAACCATCGCTTTATGAGGCGCACTGCCATTTCCCCCCCACTTTTTTTTTGGGGGGGGGGGGAGAGTTTGTCTTATAAAGCGAAAAATATGGTAATATAATTGCAGCATTTTTGGGTCGGCCAATTGGCGATTGCGATATGGCGATTAATTGCGATTGCAATTGCTTTGGCGATATATTGTGCAGGCCTAGCCCTAAGGCAATATTTTATCTGAGGACACTTTCATGCAGTTCTAAAGGACCCTGTACACAAACAGAGAAACGGCCACATAATTGCTAATGAGCTTTCATAGGACTGCTCGTTAGCAATTATCTGGCGGTCTAAAGGTGCCACCAATTACTCGATGACTGAGCTAAACGCTCATTCATCGGGTAATATGCTAGTTTGTTGTTTGCCCGCAGCAGATCCTGCTGCCTGTCTAAATCAGGCATGTCCAAACTGTGGCCCTCCTGCTGTTGCAAAACTACAACTCCCAGCATGCCCTAATAGCTGTAAGCTGGTCTAAATAGAACCCTTCTTGGTCGGTATAGATTTTACTGCAGTTATCTGCTCATCACTAAAGACAGGATTAGAAAAAAATAAAAATATATGGGAAAATGGTAGCCCCCCATAACAACATTCAGGAAATGTACCATAATTTTAAAGTCTGAAAATAAAAACGCACTAATCCTAAAGACAGTGTAACCTTTAGACAGGCCATCTAGACCTGCACTAGACTTATCACCGGGGCTCTGGCTGGATGATAAATGTGGTGCAGGGGGAGACACTTTTCTCCGACTCTATACCAGCTATTGGTTGGATTACTTTGAGACAGATTTTTACACCAGAATTGTGGTGCTATTTTAGCACAAAATGGCACACCTTTGGTCCTGCTACTTTCATTTAAGCTCTCTCCCTTGCTGACCATGTTGGAAATAAGTGTGGCAACCATTGCACCACTTTTAGACTGATTTTTGGCACAGACACATTAGTAAATCTGGACCAATGTGAGCAAGCTTGATAAATTTGGCGCAAATGACGGCAACACAGACTTTACGTTCAGAACTCTGTTTTTCAGTTAGTTAATGCATAGAGTGTTGCACATTTAGTCTCAAAAATTTAGAAATGCTTTATTACAGTAAATTTGTTATAACTTTTTGCCTTTAAATAGGAGTTGGCGTGGGCAGTTAGGGTCACCGACACCACAGCCCTGCTGTATACAATCAGTAGAGATATTATTCCGTCAGAAATACGTTGCATTTGTAAACTCTTCAGACCCTATCACTTCATCACATTCTGTTATGTTGTGGCTAGGGATGAGTGAATCGACTTCGGACGCTCGCTCTGTACAGTACTGAAACAAAGTTTTGTGCGAATCGACTTCGGATGTTTCATCTGAAGTCGATTAGCTCATCCTTAGTTGTGACCTTGTGTTAAATTTTTTTTAAATTTAGTTTTTCCTCATTATTCTACCTATAATGAGAAGGAGAAAAAAGAAGGTTCAAAATCTTTGCCAATTTATTGAAAAGGAAAAACTAAAATCTTACATTGACATAAGTATACAGAGCCTTTAACTCAGTACTTCGTTGAAGTGCCTTTGGCATCGATTACATCCTGCAATCTTCCTGGGGATGATGCCACAAGGTTTTTAACATTTGGATTTGAGAATTTTCTGCCATTTTTCTTTGTAGGTTCCCTCAGGCTCTGAGGGTTACTTAGTGCAGAATGATGGAGGAAAACTTAAAATTTAAATTTTTTTCACCTTAGCAAAAGGCCACAAGATTACAAAATGTGAAAAGAGTGAAACCTAACCCTTGGAACAAAAAAATATTTTAAAAAATGGCGCTGTATGAAGATTACATTTTATACCTATGACTTGTCTTAACATATTGCTACCACAGCTGGCTGAGCTGTGCAGTGTACACACTGTAATCAAAACTTAATTCATGGCACTAAAGGAAATAAGGCCTTGTAAATGCTAACCATGTACAAGTACAAGTCTATGAGAACGGAAGAAAGCACCTTTATTTACTTTGCTCAAGCATTAATATGCTGCTACACAATAATGGCAAGAAAGAAAAAAAAACTCAGAGCAAGTTACTTACGGTATGTCCGATGACAAAAATACACAGAGAAGTAAAGGAACCCCCTAAAGTCTCTGTTCACACACTGGGGCTAGCACCGGCTCTATAAAAGGATTTGAGAACTACAAACATGGTTGCTTTCAAGTGGTGTTTAGTGCAGTTTTACAAACCTTTCCGCCAACAAAATGAAGGTGCACTTTTTTTTTTTTCTTCTTCTTTCCTTCTTTAAGGGGTTCTCTGGAAAGGATTTAAAATGGCCACAGGCAACCTATTCTAAATTGTGAGCAGGACTAGTGCTGCCTAGGGGACGGGGCATCACTACACTGCTTTCCAATACATGGTAATGATGTGACCCTGCCTACGATATGCTGTCATGGCCTAGCAGCCAGACAGGAATGATCGCCAGTGTATTACAGAATATAGTGTGTAGTGAGGCCTCACCCACTCACCTCTTTAGGTAGCTCTGCAAATGGAGGCACCTCACATTCTAAGACAGGGTGCCTGCAGCCATTTTAAATTATTTCCAAAGAACCTCTTTACTTAGGCTCTACCACTGGTTTAAAATTCATACTGTACAATGCACACTGGGGGAGATTTATCACCAGTTTGATAAATCTCCCCCACTGTGTGAGAGAAAATACCTTATGGGCTTAGAGGGCTAAGCACAAGTAGCACATAAATCAGCCACCGGTACTAAAAATGGTCAGCAACGGCAGATCATTGAGACCGTATGGAGACCACAGCAGCTGGACACAGGTTGCATAAAAAAAAAAAAAAAAAATTACGCATGCAATATTGTTGGAATGTCTTTAACAGAGCTCAAAAATGTTTTTCAAAAAACACAGGGCCGGCCAAAATGCAGAACGCACGCGGCCGGTATCAGTGCTTCTCAGATCTGCAATTTGCGGACCACAAAACACTTACGGACATGTGAATGGATCCTTAGGCTCCGTTCAGACCAGGGCTGTGGAGTCGGTAGATAAATGCTCCGACTCCGACTCCTCAGTTTTTTGTACTTCCGACTCCGACTCCCCGACTCCGACTCCTCTGTATTTAATATGCAAATGTATTTTATACATTCCTTGAAGGAAAGAAAGAAGTTCTTCTAAGCTCTTCTAGCACAGAGAGGTAGTTGGGCAGAAGCTGCTACCTTCTCCTTTGTGTGCCGATCTTCTGCTGAAGATAGGGCAGTGGGAGGATCCAGGAAGGGACATTTATTTTAAAACATGATTTCCCTAGAAGAATCCCATAGTCATGTTTAAAGTTTAAGATAACATTCTGAGTTTACACGTTTTATAGCCTTAGGCCCCATGCACACGGCCGTGTTTCACGGCCGTGCGGGCCGTGAACCGCGGCCTGGATCCCTCCTGAGAGCAGGAGCGCACGGCGTCACTGGTTGCTATGACGCCGTGCGCTCCCTGCTGCCGGCACAGTACAGTAATACGCTGGTATAGATCATACCAGTGTATTACTGTACTGTGCCGGCAGCAGGGAGCGCACGGCGTCATAGCAACCAGTGACTGCCGTGCGCTCCTGCTCTCAGGAGGGATCCAGGCCGCGGTTCCACGGCCCGCACACGGCCGTGAAACACGGCCGTGTGCATGGGGCCTTAGCTGAATGACAGCAGTTTTTCCAATGGTTTACAGCTTCAGTCTTGAACTATTGACCCTCCATTCCCTTCACTTATACAAGTGTCTCTAGTCCTGCAAAACACATATTTACTTAATCCCTTATCAGTGAGAGGCTAGGTAAACCATGGGCATTGTGTTCCCTGTAACATCAGAACACAACACAATGGAAAGTATATGTATTGCCACTCCAAATTGTGCATTGCGTGCCATATAGTGAAGCATATGAAAAGCATGCTTCTTCACATCACTGAACGCGTTTGTTTTGCGGTTACATGAGGCATGCATTGGCCTTTATTCTTACAGTAGAGAAGTCATTAATTATAACTGTTTATGAATTCGGACATTTAAACTTGCTTTTTTTAATTTTTATTCCAATTTAAATTTAGTAGGAGTCGGAGTCGGAGTCGGTTCATTTTTTGCCGACTCCGACTCCAGGTACCCAAAATTGACTCCGACTCCGACTCCTCGACTCCGACTCCACAGCCCTGGTTCAGACGCAAGAATGGATGCGGACAGCACACAGTGTGCTGTCAGCATCCGCATTTCCGGAGCGCAGCCCCGAACTTCCAGTCTGCGGCTCCGGAAAAAAAAAAAAAATATATAGAACATTGCGGAAAAGAATAGGCAGTTCTATGGGGGTGCCGACCGGGTGTATTGGATCTGCAATACACTACGGATGTGTGCTGCATTCAAACACACGGCTAGGCTTTAGCGAATCGAGCTTTGGATCATAGATCTGAAGTCGATTCGTTCAAACACTTCGTTTCAGGGCAGTAAGGAAGTGTTGCCCTATGAAAAACAAATTACCTATGATCCGAAGCTCAATTCGCTCAAGCGTAGCGGTGTATTTGAATGCAGGAGATATCACATGGAGGCGATTTGCCTGGTCACATGACCTTCCATCATCAGCCATCTTCTGGGCAGGACCTCTATGTGGAGAGAACAGCACTAATATAGCCTTTGCTGATATTCTCTAAGTGCCATATAGTCCTCTTACTTACAGATTGGTCACCCCTTTAACGGGCTGCTTTTTTTTTTTTGAGATCTTGCAGCCAGCATTGTAGCAGGTGTTCCGCTGCATTCAACCTTTGCATTGCAAAATGTAAAAACTGCAGGTAGAACCCAAAGTAGTAAATGACATGGTGCAGATTGAAAGCTCACAGCACGAGTCAGTTTATGGCGAATCATTTGCTCTCTCTTTGCTGCTCCAGACAGAATCAAAACGGGCCCATAAACTAAAACGGAGGAGACTGTCTCATGCAGAGAGGAGAGAGATTGTGATATGTGCGCACTTCTCTCCCCTCATTCTTGAGATCGATGGGGGCCTCAGCACTCAGACCTCCACCAATCAAATGAAAATGCCATAGTTGTGGGAAATCTGACAGAAAAGCCGCTGTATACAGTGCCTTGCAAAAGTATTCAACCCTCTTGACTTTCTTTTAGTGTTTTGTTACATTACAGCCTTAAGTTCAATGTTTTGTTAATCTGAATGTTATGTGATGGATCAGAACACTATAATCTAAGTTGGTGAAGTGAAATGAGAAAAATATTTAAATAAAACTATTGTTCAGAAATAGAAAACAGAAAATTGTGCGTATGTATTCACCCCCTTTGTTAGGAAGCCCATAAAAAACTCTGGTGCAACCAATTACCTTCAGAAGTCACATAATTAGCTAAATGATGTCCACCTGTGTGCAATCTAAGTGTCACATGATCTGTCATTACATATATACCTTTTTTGAAAGGCCCCCCGAGGCTGCAGAACCTAACCAAGAGGCATCACTAACCAAACACTGCCATGAAGACCAAGGGACTCTCCAAACTAGTAAGGGACAATGTTGTTGAGAAGTACAAGTCAGGGTTATTAAAATATCCAAATCTTTGATGATCCCCAGGAGCACCATCAAATCTATCATAACCAAATAGAAAGAACATGGCACAACAGCAAACCTGCCAAGAGACTGTCGCCTACCAAAACTCACGGACCGGGCAAGGAGGGCATTAATCAGAGAGGCAGCACGGAGACCTAAGGTAACCCTAGAGGAGCTGCAGAGTTCCACAGCAGAGACTGGAGTTTCTGTACATAGGACGACAATAAGCTGTACGCCCCATAGAGTTGGGCTTTATGGCAAAGTGGACAGAAGAAAGCCATTACTTTCAGCTAAAAACAAAAAGGCACGTTGTGAGTTTGCGAAAAGGCATGTGGGAGACTCCCAAAATGTATGGAGGAAGGTGCTCTGGTCTGAAGAGACTAAAATTGAACTTTCTGGCCAAAGAAAAATACTATGCCTGGAGCAAACCCAACACATCACATCACCCAAAGAACACCTTCCCCACAGTGAGACATGGTGGCGGCAGCATCATGCTGGGGGGATGTTTTTCAGCAGCCGGGACTGGGAAACTGGTCAGAGTTGAGGGAAAGATGGATGGTGCTAAAGACAGGGATATTCTTGAGCAAAACCTGTACCACTCTTTGCTTGATTTGAGGAGAGGACGGAGGTTCACCTTCCAGCGGAACAATGACCCCAAACACACTGCTAAAGCAACACTTGACTGGTTTAAGAGGAAACATGTAAATGTGTTGGAATGGCCTAGTCCAGTGATAGGCAAACTGCGGCTCTCCAGCTGTTGCAGAACTACAACTCCCAGCATGCAAAGACTGCCTACAGCTTTCAGCCTACAGCAGGGCATGGTGGGAGTTGTAGTTTTGCAACAGCTGGAGAGCCGCAGTTTGCCCATCACTGGCCTAGTCAAAGCCCAGATCTCAATCCAATAGAAAATCTGTGGTCAGAGAAATATTGCTTTTCACAAGCCCAAACCATCCAACTTGAAGGAGCTGGAGCAGTTTTGCAAGGAGGAATGGGCAGAAATCCCAGTGGTAAGATGTGGCAAGCTCATAGAGACTCACCCAAAGTGACTTGGAGCTGTGATTGCTGCAAAAGGTGGCTCTACAAAGTATCGACTTTAGGGGGGGTGAATAGTTATGCACATTGACTTTTTCTGTTATTTTAGCCCATTTGTTGTTTGCTTCACAATAAAAATCTTCAAAGTTGTGGGCATATTCTATAAATTAAATTATGCAAATCCTCAAACAATCCATGTTAATTCCAGGTTGTGAGGCAAAAAAAAAAAAGTCAAGGGGTTGAATACTTTTGCAAGGCACTGTAGATCAATCTGGAGGCACATTAGAGGTCTTATACAACTTTTAAAAGTTTTTATGTGCTGGTCTGCAAGTTGTGTTCAGTTCTTGAACCCGAACCCCCACCCCCCCCTTCCCTACTATCGTCTGTCTAGGTCCCGTTCACCAGTGTCTCCATTGTTATCGTTAATCTTTACCACTTATCTACAGAGTACAGTGTTATTAATAGAAATTCTACATTAAAAAATAACATTTATATTAGGAACTAGGTTGGTGCATTCTTCAATATAAACACGTGTCTGTCTATTTATAAAATCCAAAACTGCATTTCCATTTTTTCCTGGTAAGAGGTTATTAGAACCATATGAAAATGGAATCAACAATCGGAGAAGCCTGCACATCTTCTCAGAGATTTATTAAAGGGGTTGTCCCACAAAACATTCTATAGTTTTCAAACCAGCGCCTGGATCTGAATACTTTTGTAATTGCATGTAATTGAAAATGTAGCAGATTTATTCAATAAAATGTATCAGTATGGCGCCACTTGCGGTGTTTTTTTTTCTTATTTCTCTGTCCCGCTCACGGATAGGGCCGCACATGCTCCGTTTCATTCTTCAACTGCCTCCTGGGTTGTGATAGGGAGAGCTCAGACACGCCCCCTTAGCTGGAGCAGAAAAGACAGCGGGGAATGAAGGAGGGGTTGTTAGTACTCCCCACAACCCCAAAAATGAAGGGTCTCCGATTCCTCTCCCTTCTCAAGCAGCAATTCTTATGATGGTCCACCTCTTCTTTCATTTCAGTGGGACTGATGAGAGTCCACAGATGAGAACAGAGTGGCGGACTGACATGTGAACTACCACTCCAATTATAGAGGCTTTCAGGTGCAAAGAAGCAAATCATACTGGGAGAGAGGGAAGTAGGTAAGTAGCAATATCTAGCACAGGGATGGGCAAACGCAGCCCTCCAGCTGTTTTAAAACTACAAATCCCATCATGCCCTGCGGTAGGCTAATAGCTGTAGGCAGACTGGAAAGGATGGGATTTGTAGTTTTAAAACAGCTGGAGGGCCGAGTTTGCTCGTCCCGACTCTAGCACGTGGTGCAAGAAGTACTAAGGAGTCCCTCCATCGAGATCTGTAATATGAAAAACAGTACCCGCTTCTGAATTAGGGTGCATTGACACGACCATAAGGGTTTTACAATCCGCAAGCCACAGATCCACAAAACACGGATAATGTCCAGGTGCACGCTGCATCACGATGGCGTGACAAAGCCCTACCGCATCCGTGTGCCCGCACCGTAAAACAAAGTATATGTCCTATACTTCACTGCAAAGTGCAGACCACAAACCTATTGCAGTTAATGGGTCTGCACCGTGATGCTGCGTCTACATCGCCGATATCATTGTTTTGCGGATCCATGGTCCTATCATAGTGGTGCTTGAAGTTCAGATATTTCTTCATACGTTTGACCTAAAACTACATCCAATTTTCACACAAGAGCTAAAAGTAGATAAAAGATATCCTAATCAAACAAATGAGTCAAAAATATTAGACTTGGTCATTTATTTGAGGAAAATGATTCAATATCACATGTCTGTGAGTGGCAAAAGTATGTGAACCCTGCGACCTGTTCTCTGTTGCATCACTCCCAACTGAAACTGCATCAGGAGCTTTCATGGCTGAAAGAGGAGACATGTTCTCCTCAGTAACTATCTGAAAGTCCAATATGGGTTTGCTAGATGCCCAGAGAACACCTACCACAATGCATACCTCCTACTGTAATATTTGTGGGAGGAAGGAGAACTGTTTGGGTTTGGCCTCCTAAGGCTACTTTCACACTCACGTTTGGTGCGGATTTGTCATGGATCTGCAGAGATGGATCCGTTCAGATAATACGACCGTCTGCATCCATTCAGAACGGATCCGTTTGAATTATCTTTAACATAGCCAAGACAGATCCGTCTTGAACACCATTTAAAGTCAATGGAGGGTGGATCCATTTTCTATCGTGTCAGATTGTGTCTTCGAAAACTGATCCGTCCCCATTGACTTACATTGTGTGTCAGGATGGATCCGTTTGGCTCAGTTTCATCAGACGGACATCAAAACGCTGCGCTGTAAGCAGCGTTTTGGTGTCCGCATCCAAAGCGGAATGGCCTTTTCCTTTCAGAATGCATTAGGGCAAAACTGATCCGTTTTGGACCGCTTGTGAGAGCCCTGAACAGATCTCAAACGGAAAGCCAAAACGCCAGTGTGAAAAGTAGCCTTAGGGTCCATTCACACGTCCGTGTGGTTTTGCAGATCCACGGATTCGTGGATCCGCAAAACCTGGACAATGGCGATGTGCGTTCCGCATTTTGTGGACCGCACATCGCCGGCATTCTCATAGAAAATAGGACATGTTCTATTTTTTTCGGGATCGAAGCAATTCCGGATCCAGGCAGCACATCGTGCTGCCCCATAGAAATAAATGGACCCTTACTTTCAGTGACGCAAAGCACACTGAAGGCCCTTTACACAATTTCATCCTTCAGGCATCTTGCACACGACCGTATGTATTTTGCAGTCCGCAAAAAATATGGATGACATCCGTGTGCAAGCTGGCCCCGTAATAGAACAGTACTATCCTTGTCCATAATGCGGACTATAATAGGACAGGTTTTATTTTTTTGCGGAACGGAAATACGGAAACTGAATGCACACGGAGTAACTGTGGACCCATTGAAGTAAATGGCTCCGCATACTGTCCGCAAAAAAAAAAATCAAAATGGACACAGAAAGAAAATACGTTTGTGTGCAAGAGGCCTAACTCTGTAGAGACTGCTTAGGCCCTTTCCTCTTCCTGCATGACTTTGCCCGTGGGTACAAAGTCCATGAAGACGATGAGTTTAATATGGAGAGAATCAAGCAGCCTGCACAGAAACCTGATCACAACCCCAGCAAACACCCTGGGATGAATGCGAGGCAGAACTTCTCCTCCCACATCAGTACCTAAAGTGCATCTGTGTGTATTTATGCCCAAAATCTTGTGGAGAGTCGTTCCAGAAGAATGAAGGTTGTGATAAGCCACAAAGGGGGGGGGGGGGGGGTCAATTCCATATTAACACCCGTGGTTTAGGCAGGGGGGCTGAATCTCCTAACAAGACCAGTCCTGTATGGAGACTTGGGGTTCATTCACACAACTGCGTTTTTGGTCCATATCCAATCTACATTTTTTGTGGATCAGATGCAGACCCATTCATTTCAACGGGGCGCAAAAGAGGACAGCACACCATGTTCTGTCCACGTCCATATGTCTGTTCCATGGCATCAGGAAAAAAAAGATGGAACATGTTCTATTCTTGTCGGGAAAACTGCATTTCTAATATAGGGCTAAGTGTGCAGGACCGAAAAATGTAGGACACGCGCGGCGGATATCCGCGTTTTTGTGGATCCGCAATTTGCGGACCGCAAAATGGATATGGTCGTGTGAACGGACCCTTACTTGAACTACTGTACTTCATGGTATTGAGACTTATTGACAGTGCTCCATGGGAAATTAATAAGCAAACAGGTATCTCCCAAGAAAGAGAACCCAGCCACACCTCTTAGAAATAGCTCCGACTTTACAACAAGCCTTGAGATTTGACAAGGGAATATAGCCTGGCCAGATATCTATCCGTAGCCAGCTGTTTCAGGGTGCTTGCTCCGTGTCAGTACGGAGTAGATTCTGGCTGGCTAGGTGCGATGCCTTGGAAGAGGCTTAGGCAGGGTGCTGAATCTCCTTAACCTGTTCCGGACACCTGACGTACCGGTACGTCATGTATAGTTCCGATATCATTGAGCAGGCACCTTGGCTCAATGCGCCGGGGGTCCTGTGACCAGGTAATTAGGGAAAGGTTAGCTTAGGCAGGGATATTTTAGGGATATTTTTGATTGTATCACCCTAAATCAGGTGTGTCTGGGGTCCAGCTTGCCCCCCCCCCCCCCCCCTGCATACGCTGACTGCGTCCGGCCACTGTTAGCGCATTGCACACCCCACCGCTGATCAACGATTTAGAATAATTTTTCCCCCACATTTTTTGGGGTCTGTTAGGTTTAGGGCGAACAGCCGTGCCCCCACACACACCCAAAAAAGTTTTCCACGCACACACACACTCCCCTATGGCCCGTCGGATGTTCTCGGCCGAGGGGGCATATGCCCAGCTTGCCTCCGAGTCCAAGTGAGGACGAGGATGACCCGACTTTCCTTTTGTCATCCGCGTCGTCATCATCTAGCGATGATGATGATCCCCCAAGGCGGCAGAGCAAGAGGACTGCCATGCTAGGGACCCTGTGGCCCACCCTAGTACGAACCGCTCTGGGGCTCGTATTAGTTTTCCGGCCCACCAGTTAAATCCACCGGAGACCCCTGCCGGTGAACTTGTCCGATATACCCCAGAGAGTTATGAGCCCGCGATTCCTGATTTTGTAGGCCAACCAGGATTCCAGATTTCCACAGTGGGCTTCACTGAATACGACTATTTTAGTCTTTTTTTCAGTGACCACTTTGTAAATCTGAGGGTGGAGCAGACGAACCTGTACGCCCAACAGTTTGTTGCTCAACACCCGGGCTCCTTTTTGGCTAGGCCCGGTGGCTGGACTCCGGTCAATGCAGCCGAGAGAAGGACGTTTTGGGGCCTCGTGCTGCACATGGGCCTAGTCAAGAAACCTAGTGTCACGCATTACTGGAGTGGGTACGTCCTGTACCAGACCCCACTTTACAGGGTACACTTACAAGTTTCGTGTGTACGAGGGGCGAGATTCCTGTATTCAACCCCCAGAATGTCCCCCCACTCTGGGTGTTAGCGGGAAACTTGTGTGGGACCTTATGCACCCACTGCTAGATAAGGGTTACCACCTGTACGTGGATAACTTTTATACTAGTATCCCCTTGTTCCAGTCCCTCGCCGCCAGATCCATGTCCGCTTGTGGGACCATGCGGAAAAATCAACGCGGCCTCCCTACCCACCCCCTCCAGGTACCTATCCCCAGGGGTGAGACCCGTGCCCTTACCACTGGAAACCTGTTGCTGGTCAGATATAAGGACAAAAGGGATGTCCTTGTACTGTCCACAATTCACGGTAACGGCATCACCCCTGTCCCTGTGCAAGGTACCGCGGCAACGGTCCTCAAGCCCGATTGTCTCGTCAATCTTATCAAGTCCCCAAGCCATATAACGCCATGCGCAAAACCCGGGCATGGTACAAAAAAGTTGCGGTCTACTTGGTGCAGGTTGCCATGTACAACTCTTTTGTGCTGTCCTGGAGCGCTGGCAACACAGGGACATTCCTTCAGTTCTATGAGGCAGTCCTCAAGGACCTGATCTTTTCTGACCAGAAAAAAGAGCAGGCCGAAGTACCTTGGGAACTGGAAGCGCCCGGATCGTCCCTGGCCAACACTTTCCAGGTGTGGTCCCCCATACTGGAAAGAAGGGACAGACCCAAAAAAGGTGCAGTGTGTCATAGGAGGGGGATACGGAAGGACACCACTACTCAGTGTGACATGTGCCCCGATCGTCCGGGCCTCTGCATTATTGGTTGCTTCAGGGCGTACCACACTTCAATGGAGTACTAAATTTATATCCCAGTTTAGCCACTGACAATTGGCTAAAAAACTATGGTTCTCAGACTTGAGACACTAAAACAAAAAAACACATTAGGTATGGCCGCGTCCGTAAGAATCTGCTCTATAAAAATACCCCTTTGATGAACACGGTCAAAAAAATAAAATAAAAAGTGCCAAAACAGCAATTTTTGGGCAAATTTTCCATTTTAATCCGTTTTTTTCCAATAACAAAGCAAAGGTTAACAGCCGAACAAAACTTTATATTTATTACCCTGATTCTGCAGTTTACAGAAACACCCCATATGTGGTCGTAAACTGCTGTATGACCAAACGGCTGGGCGCAGAAGGAAAGGAACGCCGTATGGTTTCTGGAAGGGAGATTTTGAAGGCTTTTTTTGGGCACCATGAACCATTTGAAGCCCCCCTGATGCACCCCTAGAGTAGAAACTCCATAAAAGCGACCCCATCTAAGAAACTACACCCCTCAAGGTATTCAAAACAGATTTTACAAACTTTATTAACCCTTTAGGTGATCCAAGACAGTTGATGGCAAATGCAGATGAAGTTTCAGAATTTCTATTTTTGGTAACCTTGCCTCACAAAAATGTAATATAGATAAACCAAAAATCATATGCACCCTAAAAATAGTCCCAACAAAACTGCCACCTTATACCGTAGTTTCCAAAATGGGGTCACTTTTATGGAGTTTCTACTCTAGGGGTGCATCAGGGGGGCTTCAAATGGGACATTGTGTAAATAAACCAGTCCAGCAAAATCTGCCTTCCAAAAACCATACAGCGCACCTTTCCCTCTACGCCCTACCGTGTGCCCGTACAGTAGTTTACGGCCACATATGGGGTGTTTCTGAAAACTACAGAATCGGGGCAATAAATATAGCATTTTGTTTGGCTGTTAAACCTTGCTTTGTTACTGGAAAAAATGAATTAAAATGGAAAATTTTACACACAAATGTATTATAAACCATTTAATAACTTAAAGGGAACCTGTCACCGGGATTTTGGGTATAGAGCTGAGGACATGGGTTGCTAGATGGCCGCTAGCACATCCGCAATACCCAGTCCCCATAGCTCTGTGTGCTTTTATTGTGGGGAAAAAAACTACTTGATACATATGCAAATTAACCTGAGATGAGTCCTGTACATGAGATGAGTCAGGGACAGGACTCATCTCAGGGTAATTTGCATATGTATCAAATCGTCTTTTTTCCACAATAAAAGCACACAGAGCTATGGGGACTGGGTATTGCGGATGTGCTAGCGGCCGCCCAGCAACCCATGTCCTCAGCTCTTTACCCATAATACTGGTGACGGGTTCCCTTTAAAGAGGACCTTTCATTCGTTTAGAAACTAAAAACTAACTATATCAGTGGGCAGAGCAGCGCCCAGGGGCCCCCCTGCACTTACTAGTATGTCTGGGGCTCCACCCCAGACATACTAGTAAGTGCAGGGGGACCCCTGGGCGCCGCTCTGCCCACTGATATAGTTCGTTTTTAAACTAGTGAAAGGTCCTCTTTAAAGGTGTTTTCTGTGGCTTTAATATGGATGGCCTATCCTCTGGATAGATGTTCAGTATCTGATCAGCAGGGGTGCGATATCAGCCGTTTGAGAAGGCACCGACGAGGTGCATTGTAAAGCCCAATTCACTTATATAGGGCTGAGCGCCGCCCAGGCCAAGTGATCAATGAATTTGTCGTCACATGGCCCAAGAAAAGTAGAGAAAACCAGCGAGCACCATTGCCTTCTCAAACAGCTGATCGGCGGGTATCCCAGGTGTCGGACCCACACCGATCAGATACTGGTGGCCTATCAGGAAGATAGGTCATAAGTAGGCTTGAACGAATCGAGCTTCAGATCATAGATCTGAAGTCGATTCGTTCAAAAACTTTGAAATGCTGTTGCCGTACTAAATTAAAATGTATTGGCTCCGTGGAGGAAAACTTTGCCTCACCCAAAGTTGCGCGAGACTTCGGTAAATAACTGGTATTCCTATCTGCGTATTTAAAAAACATTTTAAAAGAAATCCAAAAGTCCGGTTTGGTACTGGCTGGTACCTTGGTAACTAAAGCCCACTTCAGATTCCTATTTTTAAATGTTTATGTTTTTGAATGATCTATGATCCAAAGCTTGATTCACTCAAGCCTAGTCATAAGTATTAAATAGTACTAAAAAAGTACTAAATAGTATTAAAATATAAAACAGTAGCTATATTGAAACGTGTCAAAAGACCACCACTGGCACAAGGGACTGAAATGTTAGAGATCCTTGGCATACACTTTTTCTTAGTATACAGATGAATGTAAGGGTCCACACGTGATATGAAGACATACTTTTATTTACTGTACTGTGAAACACTTTCCTTTGCAAAAGCAGGAGGAGAATTGTTCTCAATTAGCATTAGATTTGGGAAAGAAAACCTTTTAGAACACAATTTGAAGCCCACACAAAGGCCGTCCAACCACAGCTGTATTTTTCAGGCAACTTACAGGAAAACACATGAAGTAATCGCTCAGGAAATTTTCTCCACTGGTTTACAGAAAGGCTTTGGCTTGAATTGTCACCATGGAGTGTCGAATTTCATAAATCTAGATTATGAGTATCAAACTGATTTATTGCAGGGGTCCCAGCGAGTTCTCAGCTGAAACATTACACACAGACCCTATGTGCATCAGCTGTGACTCTCCATACACCCCAGTACAAACAGGATAAAAGGTACTGTATAACTGATACTGATGTATTACAAGACATGAATGGTGCATTCACTTCTCACAGAATAGGGAAGAAAAGGATAAAAAAAATAACAAGACCTCTAAACCTCACGATTAGGCTACATGCACACAAACGTTGTTTGTTTCAGTGTCAGTTCCGTTTTTTGGGGTTTTTTTTAGGATAGGATGCGGATCCATTCATTTCAACGGGTCCGCAAAAAATGCGGACAGCACACTATTCCGTAGCCCCGCAAAAAAAAATAAAAAAATAGAACATATCCTATTCTTGTCTGTTTAGGCATTGTTACAATGGATCCACAAAAACAAAAAAAACAGTCGTGTGCATGTAGCCTTAGTGTAAAATGAAATGACATGTGGCCACAATTAAAGAAAGAATGCCTATGTGGTGATCTATGTAGAAGAAATAGTAATTCTCTTCCACTACTCTGCAACTTAGGCCCCATGCACACGGCCGTGTTTCACAGCCGTGTGCGGGCCGTGGAACCGCGGCCTGGATCCCTCCTGAGAGCAGGAGCGCACGGCGTCACTGGTTGCTATGACGCCGTGCGCTCCCTGCTGCCGCCGCAATACAGTAATACACTGGTATGATCTATACCAGCGTATTACTGTACTGTGCCAGCAGCAGGGAGCGCACGGCGTCATAGCAACCAGTGACGCCGTGCGCTCCTGCTCTCAGGAGGGATCCAGGCCGCGGTAACACGGCCGTGTGCATGGGGCCTTAATCATAATAAAAACAGACCATCTATACTGAAATCAAACATGCTCAGTCCCCGTTTCCAAACCTAAATGTGGCAAAAGGCTGGCAAAAAAAAGGGTTTTCCAAGACTTTAATCCTGATGATCTTTCCTTAGGTTAGGTAATCAGTATCTGATCGGTAGGGGTCCAACACCCGGGGCCCCCACCGATCAGATAATTGAGAAGACACTCCTGTGCGCGCCGCGGCCTTCTCCCAGCTTACCAAGTACAGTGCCATACATTGTATAGCAGCTGTGCTTGGTATCGTAGCTCAGCCCCATTCACTTCAATGGGGCTGAGCTGCAACTAGGCCACATGGCACATAAACGTGAAGTCAAATGGACTAGACTTAAAGATAATGCCGCAGCGCTACTGCGAGTGCTGCTGCCTTCTCAAACGGCTGATCGGCTGGAGTCCTGGGTGTCGGAACCCCACCAATCATATATTGATCCAGAGGATAGGTCATCAGTATTAAAATCCCAGAAAACCCCTTTAATTTTTTTAACAAAATACAAAACCAACACTAGATTTATTAGGGTGCCTTCATACGTGGCAGATCTTGCTGCAGAAAATTTCTGCAGGTGTAAATCAGTTCCATTCATCTGAATGGGGTTATTTTGGTGAGAAACACATGGATTTCTGCATGCCCCATTTAGGTGAATAAGGCTACATGCACATGACCGTATTTGTTTTGTGGTCCGCATATTTTGAGGATCCATTGCAACAATGCCTAAAATGGACAAGAATAGGACATGTTCTATTTTTTTTTGCAGGGCTACGGGACAGACATAAAAATGCGGACCCATTGAAATGAATGGGTCTGCATCCTATCCGCAAAAAAAAAGTGGACACGGAAACAAAGGTTTTTTGCAACAAAATCTGCCTCACTAGACTGTTTTTAGAAGTGCCTAGAGGGGGGCACGTTTTTTTTTTAAATAAAAAGGCTTAGGCTATTTTCACACTTGCGTTTTGGCTTTCCGTTTGTGAGATCCGTTAAAGTCTCTCACAAGCAGTCCAAAACTGATCAGTTTGCATTCTAAATGGAAAAGGATCCGCTCAGAATGCATCAGTTTGCCTCCGATCAGTCTCCATTCTGCTGTCTGCAGCATTTTGCTGTCCGCTTGACGAAACTGAGCCAAACTGATCAATGGGGACGGATCCGTTTTCTCTGACAATAGAAAATGGATCCGTCTCCCATTGACTTTCAATGGAGTTCATGACGATCAGTCTTGGCTATGTTAGAGATCATACAACCGGATCCGTTCATGACAGATGCATGCGGTTGTATCATTGCAACCGATCCGTTTTTGCAGATACATGACGGATTCGCCCAAAACGCAAGTGTGAAAGTAGCCTTACATGTGTCAAATTGAGCCACTGTGATAAAGTTTCCGTCTCCCTGGTCTAGTTTTAAGGTGTCTAAATTTAAAACATGAGTAACTAGAAAAGCTACAATTTCTGGTGTTCTTGCCTCCACCAGTAGTCTACAATTGGAGAGGGCGGAGTAACTGGGTGATGTGGCTTGAGTAACTGTTGTGTGGTTGGAGTGGCTGGAGTAACTGTGGAAAGGTTGGACTGGGCAGAGTAACTGTGTGGAGTGAGTAAAGATAGTAAACATTACACTAACCCTAAGTTCACACCTGAGCGTTTTACAGCGCGTTCCTACACGCTGTAAAACGCTCAACACAGAGAAACCAATGATTCCCTATGGGAATGGTTCTCACCTGGGCGTTTTACAGCGCGTACGATCACGCTGTAAAACGCCTGACGCATAAGCAAGTTCAGGAGCTTTTTTTGGCGTGTTTGGGCCATAGACTCTTTGGACAACACTGCTGTCAATCAATCACCCAAACACGCGTCAAACGCGAGTTTACTATTACAAAAACGCGCATAAATACGCGCGACAAAATCGCGCATAAAAACGCGCGTTTGCGAAACGCTCAGGTGTGTACCCAGGGTAACCAAGTGATTGATCAAATAAAAAAAAAAGTGCACATGGCAAGCTTGATAGTGTGAGAAATGCATTTCAACTTTTATTTATATAGCACATTTAATTGCAATGTTGTTGCCCAAAGTGCTTCATAGTTACATTAAAACATACATTTATAAAAACATTAGCAGCCGATTTGTGTAGGTGGGCTTGAAAATGAGAGACTGGTGGAAGTTTAGAAATCATGTCCTGATTTTTCTGCTCACACTCTAGCTTTTGCCACTCTGCTGTCTGCTCACACACCTGGGTTCCTATGGCAACTCACTCTACAGCAAGGGCAGAGAAGAGCGGTTAAAACCAAACTGCTCTAACTTGCTCACTTCACTGGCGGTTCCCATCTTCAAACGGTTGTAGTTTACAAAATTATAAATCTTACAGCGAAGAGCTTTATATTGTGAGAATCACAAGACCCAGACCTATATAGTATGTCTCTGTAATATTAAAAATGAAGGCACAGTCGCAGTTTAGAAATTGCCCTTCAAATTTGAGGTGGCTAGAGTGGAGTTTCAATGAATGTCAATGGGCGGCGTGAGTTGTAAACAAATGGTCATATTGTAGCTTAGCCGTGGACATTTTTAGTGGCAGCAGGGATAGCTGAACGTTTTGATATAAGATTTGTGTAGGTGGGCTGGAAAATGAGGGAGTGGGGGCAGTTTAGAAATCATGTCCTGATTTTTTCAGCTCCCACTCTAGCTTTTGTCAGCTCCCACTCTAGTTTTGAACATTCCACCATTCATTTCTATGGGACCAATTTCGCCACACAAACGCCAATATTTCGTGAACCATTGGGCGAAATGTAAATAGCACACCAATTGGGAACAATCTGCACGTTTCAGTATATTACTGTCTATGTAGTTTAAAAACTGTGGGAGGAGTAAGGGTGGTAAATTTTGCTATAATAATAAGAATATATATGTGAGATAACAGTAAGTGGTCTTGCCATGCAAGAACACTTAGTATTATGTAGCCGTATCGGGGGCAATTTATTAACAGGGATTGGGTTTCCATAGAAAAACAACTAAACAGAGATCAGCGAGCACCATGTACAATACCAACAGTTAGCTGGACGGTGTAAAGTACCCTGCAATTGGACTCTGGAGCAGTGGGACGGTGTTATCTGGAGTGACTAATCACACTTCACAATACCGTAATCTGGCCGATTATACTGGGTTTGGCGGATGACAAAAGACTTCCTGCTCAAGTACATAGAACATGTAAAGTTCTGGTGGAAGAGGAATAATCTGCAAATCTTGATTCAAATGCTCCATGCAGTTATGAGAGAAAGACCCCCCCCCCCCTCCCCCGTTTCAGACCCCATCTATTAGCCAAAATAGAGCGTCTGCTTTATGTAGTAAAAGTAACAAGAGCACCTCCAGTCACTAAAACAGGAGTCTCTACGGCTCCATCTAAATTCTATGGGGCTGACGGAAACACTCTGGTTTCTCAGTCAGTCATTATAAAATAAGACCATCTCACCATAGAAGCTCTGAGTCTTGGTGGACATGGCATTTTTCTATATTGCACAGTTTGGGAAATTCCATCATGCCCCACCACTTGCAGCTCCTGCCCTTAAATACTTGAGGGTAAGGCAGGATCGCTGCAGTAATGATATTTTTATAGCATCTGGTTGTAGCTCTACTGAATTACGTAGGTGCATTCTGCAGGTTTTACACATACAATCTGAATTATGATTGTATTAACAGGCTCCAGAGATTTTAGATAGTAAATTAAGTCAGTACATCAGGTCAGCAATATCATCTTTTTTTTTTATTTTCTCATACACACACTTATGTTTGTAGTCACATGCATGGATTTGTATGTTAAATATGAGGTGAGATAGAACAGCTTGGAGACCAGGAACATTCCTGAATGGTCAAACATGTGCAGGAGACTTTGCCTACATTTGTTGTAATATGCAAAATGGAGACTTTGTTTTATAGAATTTTACTATCTAAAGAAAAATAAAAATAAACTTGCACTTGCAGATTGTGCACTGGTTTTCCTCTGCTCACAAGCATCACCCAATACAATGCTGTTTACCGCCACGGAGCACCACACAAGATATTACAGCGGTTCCTCAAGCTACAATATTAATTGGTTCCAGAAAGACCATTGTAAGTTGAGTAATCGGTTCCAAAGCCGCAAAATGTCATCCAAGATGAGAAAAAAAATGAATTTAAGAGAAACAAGCAGAAAACCAAGACAGATAAAACAAGTCCTTACATATAACATCCAGGACTAGCTGCTAACCAGTAACTAATACAGCTAGGTCACCAGAGAAGTGGCCTTGATTGGTTGGATCTGAGTCTGAGGCATTGTATGTTGAGTCTAGTTTCAACTTACGATGGGTCAGAAAATAAAATATTGTATCCTGAGGGATCACAGTATGAAACCCCTTTAAAGGGATTCTGTCACCAGATTTAACCCTATTAAGCTAGCTGATCAGCTAAAACTAACTAGCCTATTCCTACCTTTATCTATGCCCCCGTTATTCCAGAAATCTAACTTTTATAATATGCTAATTAGCCTCTAGGAGCAGGGGGGCGTTGTTCCTGCTCCTAGAGGCTTCATCTCCCACCAAGTCCTGATCGACAGGGCCAGGCAGCGCTCGCATCTGTCTGCCAGCCCTGTGCCCTGGTGAAATCTTGCGGCGTTCAGCATTCAGCGCAGTGAGGGAAAGACGCTCACAGGCTGCCAGCTTCCGCACTGCGACAGCGCCAGATTTCACCAGAGTACAGGGCTCACAGACCGATGAGAGCGCTGCCTGGCCCTGTCAATCAGGACTTGGAGGGAGGCTAAAAGGGTGGGAGACCGGAAGCCTCTAGGTCTAGGAGCAGGAACAACGCCCCCCTGCTCCTAGAGGCTAAATAGCATATTATAAAAGTTAGATTTCTGGCATAACGGGGGCATGGATAAAAGTAGGAATAGGCTAGTTAGGTTTAGCTGACATTAGCATATCGCTGAAGTCAGCTAGCTTAATAGGGTTAAATCTGGTGACAGAAACCCTTTTAATGGGGCTGCAAAAGATGCTGACAACACACCTGTGTGCCGTCTGCATCCGTAAGTATGTTCCGTAGCTTTGCAGACAAAGATAGGACATTTGTGATGGAGTGAAAAACTTAAATAATGGCAGCTCTCGGCCGGTATCCGATTTGCAGTGTGCAGAGCCCTTAAATGCATGTTTTTTTCTGCACCCTGAGACTCAACGGCATGCACTGTGCAGTTTGCTCTCTGTGAGGAGACTTCAAAAAGAATCTTGGGGGGTAAGTTGGCTTGCTGTGCCCTTCAGTGCCACACAGAGGCTGTGCCGCACAGGCGGCTACTGGCTGACCTGTTACATGTGCACTTGTAACTTTTATTTTTCTTTATATAGGAGTTGCGCTTTTTGTTTGCTTGTTATTGCATTTTTGGAGGCAACTAAGAATAAATTGTCAATTCGGTCTTTTTTTTTACGACGTTCACTGTAGGGGATAATTAACAGATATTTATTTAGTCTGGGTTGTTACGGACGCGGCAATACCAAACATATGGGAAAGATTATTTTTTTGCAATTTTTTTCATTGAAAATACGCTTTTCAATGAAAAAAAAAAATCTAATCTATATCTAATCTATTTTTTAATGGGATATTTTTTTTTATTATTGAATAAATGAGTCCGGGCTGTTAGAGCAAGGCCGCGGCTCTCATGTGGGCATGAGAACTGGGTCCCCGCTCCCTGCTACACCGGGGGACCCGTGCAACCCTTAGACTGGGCCACCATAAAAAAGCAGCCGCCCAGCCCAAGGCCGCCATATAAAGGCGTAAGGGTGGTCACTAAGGGGTTAATACATGCAAAGGAGTTTCTAGGGGCAATGAGGGTGTTACCATTACACCTAGAGGCTCAGCTCTCTCTGCAACTGCTGCACCCTCTGCACTTTGACATCATCCCACATGGCCCTGACTTCTATTAAATACTATTAATAGGAGTTTATTGATTTTGGTTGATTGCTCTATGTGAATATATCCCGGTGCCCATGAAATTGATTCAGGGTATTTTAGTTTAGGTCAGGGATCAGAAACCTTCACCAGCTGTTCTAACACTACATTTCCCAGAATGCTTCTTTAAATTCCTAAGATAACTCCCATAGAAGTGAAAGAGAATCTGTCACCTATTTTGACCATATAAAACCATTAACATAGCAATGTGCAATAAAGTACCTTCATTCCAGCATGTCTCTCTTTTATTCAACTTTTCATTCAGATAAAAAAAGCGATTTTTCTGAAATGAAGTCTCAAGGTGCCCAGAGGGGCGTTATTACTCTGCTCTAGTGCCCAGTAACGCCCCCCTGCAGTGCCCAGCACGCCTCCTAAGAAATAAATGCACTCCTACATCCTTGCCGGACGGCGCCGCCCCCTCCACTATGTAATTTTATTTATTCACTGCACCGTCCTTGCTTCCTCCTCTCTTAGCCTCCGAAATCCCGCGCAGGATCGCCGAGTGCCTGCGCCTGTACGATACTGAGGCTGTTGCCCTCAGGAGCATCGTACAGGCGCAGGCACTCAGTGATATTGCGCCTGCGCAGGATTTCAGAGGCCAAGAGAGGAGGAAGCAAGGACGGTGCAGTGAATAAATTTAATGACGTGATGGAGGGGGCGGCGCGGTTCGGCAAGGATGTGGGAGTAAATTTATTTCTTAGGAGGCGTGCTGGGCTTGGAAGAAAGGCGCGCTGGGCACTGCAGGGGGCGTTACTGGGCACTAGAGGAGAGTAATAACACCCCTCTGGGCACCTTGAGACTTCATTTGCATATCAGAAAAATCGCTTTTTTCAGCTGAATGAAAAGTTGAATAAAAGAAAGAAGACATGCTGGAATGAAGGTACGTTATTGCACATTGCTATGTTAACGGTTTTATATGGTCAAATTAGGTGACAGATTCCCTTTAAGTATTCTCTTTTAGGTTATCTACATATCATGTTTATATATCTAAAAATGGAATCATAAATGACATCTTTGAAGCCCCACCTAGCCACCATCACTTTTTAGAATGAGTTAGGGCTGTATTACACTGGCCAAGGGTCGGCCACATCATCGCTAACAATCGTTCATAGGAACGCTCGCTAAGGATCATCTGCTGGTGTAAAGGTGAATGCCGGTGAATGGGGCTTGTATGAAAAATGGATTGCATCCGGATGCAATGCGTTTTTCACTGATGGGTCCTAGGAGATGTAAAAAAAAAAAAATTTACACAATCGCAGACAAAAGTGTTTGAACTTTTGTGCAAAACAAATCACTTTTCCCTGAACAGATGCTGACACTAGCTGTATCGCTCGTGTAAAAGAGGCCTAAGAGGCCAGATCCATTTGGAAATATTTTTTATGATTGTGCTTAGGTATTTCTATTTTTTATATCTATCTACTTCAGTGATTTTTTATATTTTTTTGCATTCTTCCAAAAAACCGCCCCACACCTGTCCACAGGTCGGTGGTGGTGGTATTACAGCTCAATTTAAGGCACTTAGACCCTATCTGCGACCCAGGATATATTCATTTTCACACATCCAAAAGTCAAAGGCTTTCCCATTCCTGTTCAGGTCATTTTTCCTACGATTATTAATAACTTAACATTTAATATATGCATTAAAATCAATGTCCATTACCCAGAATTTAAAAAAGTGACCATCTGAGTGTGTATTTTCTTTTTACAGAACTTTGTTCATCCCTAGTACTTACATAAGCTATTCACATATAGGTTGTTAACTGTCAGATTAAAAAAAATGTTGAAGGTAGTAGCATCCTCTTAACTCCATGCATTCCATGTGTAATAATTCTGGAGCATCTATTGTTATGGCTCCATGTTGTGCCATTCCTTTATTACTTGCACTATAGCAATTCACAGACTACCACCCAAATTAAAACATAGCCTTTAATAAATATAAAAAAAAAAAAAAAAAAAAAGAAGAAGAAGAAGAACCCACAATCAACGAAATTGAAACAATAAACAAATACAAAAAAATAAATCAACAATGGAAAAAGGGGCAGTTTTGTAGGTCCGAGTATAGGTCACAAAATGGGGACTTTCCCCGATTCTGACCCTATAGTGTTGACCCTACCTACAAAACGGAATGGCCGCCACGATAGGAGGTTCCTGAATATGGGATCGCCCCTAGATGGCCCTGTAGGGGGAAACGGCCCACTGGTCACCTTGCCCCCTCATATGTGATGAAAACAGATCACAGACACAAATGATGCTGTCATGATAGCCCAATGATACTTGCGCGTCCCATGTGAAAGGCAAGGGTGCCCTAAAAGTGAAAGCCTCAAGATGTGGATCTGGCTAGATATCGTGGAGGGCCCGTTGCTGCAAAGTGTCCATGGTGGAATGGCTCCTGCTCCGTACAGTATTAGAAATAAGTTTTATAAGTTTGATGCGAATCGACTTCGGATGTTTCATCAGAAGTTGATTCGCTCATCCCTAGTACTTACATAAGCTATTTACATATATGTTAACTGTCAGATTAAAAACATTTTTAAGGTAGCATCCTCTTAAAGAGGACCTTTCACCACTCCTGACATGTCTATTTTAATAGCTTCATGCGTTCCCCATGTGATAATTCTGGAACATCTATTCTTATGGCTCCATGTTGTGCCATTCCTTTATTATTGCTACTAGAAGTTAGTAATTAATTGCTAGCAGTCTGCAGTAAGGGTACAGGGGTGGTAACCAGTTGGGGGTGTGTCCCTGCACAGACTCACACTATCCAATCACGGCTGCCTGACTGTGCAAGTACACCCCCAACTGGTTACCTCCCTCTGTACCCTTACTGCAGACTGCTAGCAATTCATTCCTAACTTCTAGTAGAAATAATAAAGGAACTGCACAACATAGAGCCATAAGAATAGATGTTCCAGAACTCTCTTAAGCCAGTCATATGGGGTTGATCTTGCTGATTACAATGATAATGATATGTGAAAAGCGGTTGTGGTGTTGCCATGAAAAGACCTTGGGGGAGATTTATCAAACTGGTGTAAAGTAGAACTGGCTTAGTTGCCCAGAGCAACCAAGCCAGTTCTACTTTACACCAGTTTGATAAATCTCCCCCTTTTAATATAAAAAAGGTCTTTGGTGTACTGAGGGGCAGGACCTAAACCCTCTGTGTACCCGAGCTCCTCAGCTTTTTATTGCTGGCCACACCCCTCAGTAAAGTCCTAATTTGCATAAATAAATAAACATTTCTCGGAATGCCACAACAGATTTTCAGAAAGTAGATATCACTTTAAACCAGCAGAATCAACCCTACCAGAGATGTCTGTTTAATAGGGTCGACCCTGCTGGCAGATGCTCCAAGTACTAGTAAACCTTCCCCATAATGATCGGCAAATCATTGAGGCAATTTACTTCTGAAAAACAGGTTGCCGTGTTGGATTAGGGCTACACCCAGAACAATTCCAACCTTAGAGGTTTTCAGATCTCAGATGTTAATCTATAGAGGAAAAAGTAACTATTTTCTAAAACCCATCTGAAATCTCAGCACGTAGTGTTTAAAAAAAACATTCTTAGCAACTCACTGGACTAGAGGAATTTTGAAGAGATTTTCAAGCTACTCAGTTCATTCCTATGGCCAGCGACTAGTAGGTAGCTCTAGTCTCTTAGGGCTCATGTACACAGCTGTTCCATGCATTTGGGACCGCAATTTGCATGGGAAACATCCGCGTGGATTCCGCAGACGGGTCCAGACCCATTACATTTTTTCAGCGGTGCGGAGGCAATCCGTAGTGCTTCCGTGCCTCCAATCAGCACCGCAAGTGAAGTGGTGAATGGGCCGTTTGCGGGCCGCAATACAGACACGGCAGGGGCAACGGCCATGTGCATGAGCCCTTAAAGGGTCCCTGTTAAAGCGGGACAGAGAATTTAGAAAAAAAGAGGAAACAGCAGGTGGGGCTATACAGCGAGTTCAGTAAATAACTCAGTGGCTAGGCTAAATGTTTAATTACAGAAGTATTCAGATCCATATGCTGGTTTGAAGACTGTGCAATATTATTCATGGGACTGCCCCTTTAAGTCTTTCTTCACATCTTCCCATGATTTATCATCCTACCACATAAATGACTTGTTGCTGCCTACAATCCCGCCTGTACACCATTGCTGCCAGGAGAAATCAGTATACCGTTCTGCTGTGTGCGTATACGGATTTCTTCCTCCTTCCAGCAGTACTGACTTCACTTAGTCTCGAAGGCGATACTGGCAAAAGTTCATGGGGTTCAAGGCACCAGGTAGAGGAGATAGTTAGGAGAAGTGGGACAAGTCAGTCAGGCGCTGCCAAAATGGGGTATTTTTAATGAGAGGTACACGATAATTGCAGAAAGTATCATCTGTGCTAACAGTTGGTGCTGCAGGCTGTCACAAGTCCGCGCCAAATGTACTCTCCAAAAAACAACAACCACAGCTCGCAAAAACTGAACCGAGAAGATGCATAAGACGCAGGCGGCACGTATCAGGCATCATGTGTGTACCTGTACGGGTGTACGCATGCTCCCCGCCTGAAGAGGTTTCCATACGTCTCCATTCTATGGCATGCTGGAGTCGCTCTTGCCGTATCACTTTCAGCATGAAAACAACTAGAAGCAATACCTACCTCACTGTACAAACAAGGCCTTGTTCACACATCAGTGACTCACGCCCGCGCGCTGCCTGTGTTTTCCCCCACAGACAGCACACAGTCCATTGATTTTAAGGTGTTTACTCACTCAACCACTGACATAACACAGACGGTGTCCGTGTTCAGTCAGTGGTTTTCACTGACCATCAGTAAGGCTGTGTTCGCATCACCGTATCGGAGATCCGCTGAAAATGCTGGCATTTTATGTCGGAAATAGGCTGGATCGCCGTCGGACCTCATTGTGGTCGATGAGGATCCAGTGGTAAAGTAGAAGATGCGGCAGGCTGCTCTGTGCCAGAACAGCTTGCCGGATAGGTGAACGAGGCCTAAGAGATGCTCTGGAAATCCCTTTTCTAACCAAAAATGGACCCGTCAGGGATGAAACACTGACCGTCCTGCCACAGACATGGACAGGCGAATGAGGCCTTACAGTTGGTTCAAACGCCAAGAAGAAGAGCAGTGTGCCAACTCTCTGTATGATACACTAGCTGACCTCTCTACGTGCAGGTGGCACTTCACTTGGCTGCATTGCAATGAAAATGCCAATAAATATTAGCAGTTCATTAAAGGGGTTACCGGGCACAGCACCATCCACTGGATAGCTCAGCCCTATTCACTTGAGGGGGACTGAGCTGTGTCCAGACCATGTGACCGATGAACATGAAGTCACCAGCCTAGGAAGAGGCCACCGCATTCACACGTCCGCATCTGTTCCGCAAATTGCGGAACGGGTGTGGACCCATTCATTCTCTATGGGGCAGGAATGGATGCGGAAAGCACACAGTGTGCTATCTGCATTTCTGGAGCGTGCCGACGATCTTCCGGTCCGCGGTTCCGGCAAAAAAAATAAAAAATAGAACATGTTCTATTCTTATGCGCAATAGCGAACAACAATAGGCAGTTCTATGGGGGGTGCCGGACGTGTGAATGAACCCTAAAGTCAGAGCCCCACCGATCTGATACTGATAACCCTTCCCGAGGATAGACCATCAATATCAAAGTCTCAGGACAACCCCTTTAAACATAACTATTTTTGCTATTAAGATCTGATCTTTGATAAATGAAAACTATATCAAGGGTGGGACAAATAGAATAGAAAGTCCCATGCCCAAAACAGTCAATGGGAGTCAATGGAGCTTTTTAAGTCACCCTTTGATAGCCCCAGCACTGCCGGAGGAGGTGCCCGATTTATGGTGAGCCTACAGCAGTGGTGGAGTTTTCACTCCTGTTTCCAGGCATAAATGTTAGTAAATGTGCCGGACCAATGACTCGCACGGGCATTTAAAAAGTCGTAAAACAAGGCCTGGCATAGGCTTCTTTATAAATGACCCTCAATGTACGTCACAAGGAATTATTCTAGACAACTTGGTCAAACATGTGGCCAGATCCATCCAGGACTATGCAATGTTTCACCTGTGCAACTTCAATAGGAAAGAAGAGCAAAAGGGCAATAGCCGAAAACTGCTACCTGGCCAAATGCTCCCCAAAACCGTGCCATGTAGTAGATGGAAATGTACAAGAAGAAAGCCAACAAGTCCCTGCCCTTCATTTTCAGGACTGATGTGGGGTCCCAGTGGTAGGTCCACCAATAAATGGACACGTCTAGCTGAACTGCCATCAAAATGGGAATCATCTCGTTCAGAAACCTGTACACACCTGCCAACGGTGGGACCTGTCAAACTGCTTGGGGACATGAAAGATCCTGTTTCCATCAGAGATAAGCGGTAGCCACGGTGTTAGGCAGCCACCTCTCCCATCCACTCTACCGAACATTCATGTTATTAGAGATCCAATGTCTGTGCCATAAAATGCCCGTCGCTGCAATGTCAGCCCGTGCCAGCGCCGCAGGCGCATACGGTAGCACGGAACAAGACCTTGGCATGGTCAACATCCCCATCTGAACAAGAACTATGTAATGACCATACAGCCCCCTAGCAAATGGCAGAGGCGACACACAGAAATTCTGGTTAACCCTTGGGAAAATGCCAGCACTGGAGACACACGTGTGGCATGTAGAGCTCCTTCCTGGCCCACATGAGACAGACCTGCAGGTGGAACCTGTGATCAAGGGTCAGGACTTGATGCCTGCGTCTTGTGACCTTGTTCTGATCACTATCTCCCAGTGAGACTAAAGCAATCACAGGGACTGCACACACGCCAGCTGCTGGAGGACCACAAGTCCCAGCCAGCGGAAACGAGAGGCAGCACTCACCCAGGAGCAGCAGCTTGAGCTCCCTCCGAGCATCCCTCTTGTCCCTGCGGAGCTGGCGCTCGATCTCGGCGTTAATCCTCTGGGACTCCTTCTCCTCGGCAGACAGGCAGCACCCCGCCATCGTCAGGACCTCACACTAGTCCCAGAGAGGAACGCGGCGTCCGCTGCAAGTTCTGCCTGTGCTCCTGCAAAAGTTCAAGCAGACGAGGGAGGGGAAGGAACAAAGCCAGTGAATCCCTCGTCTCTTCCTTCCTTGCCCTGGGGAAGTTTGCAGTGTCTCCAGCCTCACAGCAGCTCGATGGCAGGCATGTGTGAGGTGTGCAGGGTGCACCCAGGGGAGCAGATGGCTGGAAGCCCACGGGCAGACAGACACACGGGGCTGGAGGTGGGGGAGTCCGTCAGCGCGTAGCCGCTCCAAGCATTCTTTTCCTGGAGTAAAACAGAGGCGGGGGAAAAGGGCGGCACTCTCCTCAGGCTGCCTCCTCCTCCTCCTGTCCGGTCTGCACTGCTCACCCCCAACATGTCCTCTACTGGTGCAGGGGCGACTACTAGTCCCAGTGTCAGATACATGTCCCTGCGCCACAGTTTACCAGAACTCTGTCCCTGCGCCACAGTTTACCAGAACTCTGTCCCTGCGCCACAGTTTACCAGAACTCTGTCCCTGCGCCGCAGTTTACCAGAACATTGTCCCTGCGCCGCAGTTTACCAGAACATTGTCCCTGCGCCGCAGTTTACCAGAACTCTGTCCCTGCGCCGCAGTTTACCAGAACTCTCTCCCTGCGCCGCAGTTTACCAGAACTCTGTCCCTGCGCCACAGTTTACCAGAACTCTGTCCCTGCGCCGCAGTTTACCAGAACATTGTCCCTGCGCCACAGTTTACCAGAACTCTGTCCCTGCGCCACAGTTTACCAGAACTCTGTCCCTGCGCCACAGTTTACCAGAACTCTGTCCCTGCGCCGCAGTTTACCAGAACAGTGTCCCTGCGCCGCAGTTTACCAGAACTCTGTCCCTGCGCCGCAGTTTACCAGAACATTGTCCCTGCGCCACAGTTTACCAGAACTCTGTCCCTGCGCCACAGTTTACCAGAACTCTGTCCCTGCGCCACAGTTTACCAGAACTCTGTCCCTGCGCCGCAGTTTACCAGAACTCTGTCCCTGCGCCACAGTTTACCAGAACTCTGTCCCTGCGCCGCAGTTTACCAGAACTCTGTCCCTGCGCCACAGTTTACCAGAACTCTCTCCCTGCGCCGCAGTTTACCAGAACTCTGTCACTGCGCCGCAGTTTACCAGAACTCTGTCCCTGCGCCGCAGTTTACCAGAACTCTGTCCCTGCGCCGCAGTTTACCAGAACTCTGTCCCTGCGCCGCAGTTTACCAGAACTCTGTCCCTGCGCCGCAGTTTACCAGAACTCTGTCCCTGCGCCGCAGTTTACCAGAACTCTTTCCCTGCGCCGCAGTTTACCAGAACTCTGTCCCTGCGCCACAGTTTACCAGAACTCTGTCCCTGCGCCACAGTTTACCAGAACTCTTTCCCTGCGCCACAGTTTACCAGAACTCTCTCCCTGCGCCACAGTTTACCAGAACTCTGTCCCTGCTCCGCAGTTTACCAGAACTCTGTCCCTGCGCCGCATTTTACTAGAACTCTGTCCCTGCGCCGCAGTTTACCAGAACTCTGTCCCTGCGCCGCAGTTTACCAGAACTTTGTCCCTGCGCCGCAGTTTACCAGAACTCTGTCACTGCGCCACAGTTTACCAGAACTCTGTCCCTGCGCCGCAGTTTACCAGAACTCTGTCCCTGCGCCGCAGTTTACCAGAACTTTGTCCCTGCGCCGCAGTTTACCAGAACTCTCTCCCTGCGCCGCAGTTTACCAGAACTTTGTCCCTGCGCCACAGTTTACCAGAACTCTGTCCCTGCGCCGCAGTTTACCAGAACTTTGTCCCTGCGCCACAGTTTACCAGAACTTTGTCCCTGCGCCACAGTTTACCAGAACTTTGTCCCTGCGCCACAGTTTACCAGAACTTTGTCCCTGCGCCACAGTTTACCAGAACTTTGTCCCTGCGCTACAGTTTACCAGAACTTTGTCCCTGCGCCGCAGTTTACCAGAACTCTGTCCCTGCGCCACAGTTTACCAGTACTCTGCCCCTGCGCCACAGTTTACCAGAACTCTGTCACTGCGCCGCAGTTTACCAGAACTCTCTCCCTGCGCCACAGTTTACCAGAACTTTGTCCCTGCGCCACAGTTTACCAGAACTTTGTCCCTGCGCCACAGTTTACCAGAACTCTCTCCCTGCGCCACAGTTTACCAGAACTCTCTCCCTGCGCCACAGTTTACCAGAACTCTGTCCCTGCGCCGCAGTTTACCAGAACTTTGTCCCTGCGCCGCAGTTTACCAGAACATTGTCCCTGCGCCGCAGTTTACCAGAACGCTCTCCCTGCGCCACAGTTTACCAGAACTCTGTCCCTGCGCCGCAGTTTACCAGAACTCTGTCCCTGCGCCGCAGTTTACCAGAACATTGTCCCTGCGCCGCAGTTTACCAGAACATTGTCCCTGCGCCGCAGTTTACCAGAACTCTCTCCCTGCGCCGCAGTTTACCAGAACTCTCTCCCTGCGCCGCAGTTTACCAGAACTCTGTCCCTGCGCCACAGTTTACCAGAACTCTGTCCCTGCGCCGCAGTTTACCAGAACATTGTCCCTGCGCCACAGTTTACCAGAACTCTGTCCCTGCGCCACAGTTTACCAGAACTCTGTCCCTGCGCCACAGTTTACCAGAACTCTGTCCCTGCGCCGCAGTTTACCAGAACATTGTCCCTGCGCCGCAGTTTACCAGAACTCTGTCCCTGCGCCGCAGTTTACCAGAACATTGTCCCTGCGCCACAGTTTACCAGAACTCTGTCCCTGCGCCACAGTTTACCAGAACTCTGTCCCTGCGCCACAGTTTACCAGAACTCTGTCCCTGCGCCGCAGTTTACCAGAACTCTGTCCCTGCGCCACAGTTTACCAGAACTCTGTCCCTGCGCCGCAGTTTACCAGAACTCTTTCCCTGCGCCACAGTTTACCAGAACTCTCTCCCTGCGCCGCAGTTTACCAGAACTCTGTCACTGCGCTGCAGTTTACCAGAACTCTGTCCCTGCGCCGCAGTTTACCAGAACTCTGTCCCTGCGCCGCAGTTTACCAGAACTCTGTCCCTGCGCCGCAGTTTACCAGAACTCTGTCCCTGCGCCGCAGTTTACCAGAACTCTTTCCCTGCGCCACAGTTTACCAGAACTCTCTCCCTGCGCCACAGTTTACCAGAACTCTGTCCCTGCGCCACAGTTTACCAGAACTCTTTCCCTGCGCCACAGTTTACCAGAACTCTCTCCCTGCGCCACAGTTTACCAGAACTCTGTCCCTGCTCCGCAGTTTACCAGAACTCTGTCCCTGCGCCGCATTTTACTAGAACTCTGTCCCTGCGCCGCAGTTTACCAGAACTCTGTCCCTGCGCCGCAGTTTACCAGAACTTTGTCCCTGCGCCGCAGTTTACCAGAACTCTGTCACTGCGCCACAGTTTACCAGAACTCTGTCCCTGCGCCGCAGTTTACCAGAACTCTGTCCCTGCGCCGCAGTTTACCAGAACTTTGTCCCTGCGCCGCAGTTTACCAGAACTCTCTCCCTGCGCCGCAGTTTACCAGAACTTTGTCCCTGCGCCACAGTTTACCAGAACTCTGTCCCTGCGCCGCAGTTTACCAGAACTTTGTCCCTGCGCCACAGTTTACCAGAACTTTGTCCCTGCGCCACAGTTTACCAGAACTTTGTCCCTGCGCCACAGTTTACCAGAACTTTGTCCCTGCGCCACAGTTTACCAGAACTTTGTCCCTGCGCTACAGTTTACCAGAACTTTGTCCCTGCGCCGCAGTTTACCAGAACTCTGTCCCTGCGCCACAGTTTACCAGTACTCTGCCCCTGCGCCACAGTTTACCAGAACTCTGTCACTGCGCCGCAGTTTACCAGAACTCTCTCCCTGCGCCACAGTTTACCAGAACTTTGTCCCTGCGCCACAGTTTACCAGAACTTTGTCCCTGCGCCACAGTTTACCAGAACTCTCTCCCTGCGCCACAGTTTACCAGAACTCTCTCCCTGCGCCACAGTTTACCAGAACTTTGTCCCTGCGCCACAGTTTACCAGAACTCTCTCCCTGCGCCACAGTTTACCAGAACGCTCTCCCTGCGCCACAGTTTACCAGAACTCTGTCACTGCGCCACAGTTTACCAGAACTCTGTCACTGCGCCACATTTTACCAGAACTCAGTTTGACTCCGATCAGTCTCCATTCCGCTCTGGAGGCGGACACCATAATGCTGCCTGCAGCGTTTTGCTGTCTACTTGACTAAAACTGAGCCAAACGGATCCGTCCTGGCACACAATGTTTTCTTTGGCACAATAGAACACGGATCCGTCCCCTATTGACTTTCAATGGTGTTCAAATCGGATCCGTCATGACTATAGAAGTCATAATACAACCAGATCCATTCATGACAGATGCATGTGGTTGTATTATTGTAACGGATCCGTTTTTGTAGATCCATGACGGATCCACAAAAAACACTAGTGTGAAAGCCTTATATTTAACAGCCACAACGTATATAGTCGTGAGAGGGTAGGCAAGTGGTTAAGAGGCACATGCCCTCTAATAAATTAGGCGCATCTCTGGCAACTCTACAAAATAACTTAGCCCACCCATTTTCCATTTCAGAAAATATCAAGAAGCAGGAATAGCTTTTGGGTCTTTTTTGCAATAACATATATAACCACACCCACTTTTCACCCTCTTTTCTTTTAACGTAAGTGGTCACAAAAGCGCTATTTTGCAACTTATTGAAGACAGATTTCTAGAGTGAAGGGTTTCCCCCTAAGCTTACGCCACCTATAAGTTATCTTAGTTTTACTCCAAAAATGCACCAAATTAAGCCACGCCTATTGTACATGACGCCGCCACCCCCTTTTTCATAAGCCACGCCTTGTCAAATAATACATAAAAATGTCTAAAATGCTTGATAAATGTGGTAAGAATCCATGTACGCCAGCATTACTAACTACATATAAAAGTTATTTTAAAGCATTCTGTTCAAAGGACAGATTTAAGAAAAGTCTCTAAAGAAAAACTGACTTTGCTGCCCATACCAACCAATCAGAACACTGCTGTCATTTTTCAAGAACAGAAACAAATAGAAAACTGTGCTGTGATTGGTTGGTATGGGCAGTTTTATGCCCCAAAGTATACGCTCTGACATGATGCAAACCTAGTCTCCACATATACCAAGAGGTTTCCACCAGGCTAAAATTTCATGACCCAATGTCACCTCATGAGGATGAAGCAACCCAATGGTGCACAGGAGAGTACCTGACGCTGGTGGGAATAATTGACTGCTACCTTCTTCAGATATCAATTCCTTATGAAGTCTTTAGTCTTCATGAGGTCTTTACTATTTAGTCCTTATAAAGTTCTTTTGGTTGTTGCCACTTTGGAAGTGCCCATTATCCTTACCATTTTTGGTCTGATAACCTCCATATGTCCTATTAGCTCATCTAGAGGACTTGGCATGACCTCAAGTAATTCAAGTATTATTACTATAAAAACTCCAGGTGATATCAACTGATCACAAGGGTTTTAAAGGGATGTTCCAAAAACGACTGTGGTACCCAGACCCGAACTTCTTCACAGAAGTTCAGGTTTGGATTAGTTGTAGTGTAGATTGTATTATTTCCCCTTATAACATGGTTATAAGGGAAAGTAATAGCATTCTGAATACAGAATATATAGTACAATAGGGCTGGAGGGGTTAAAAAAGAAATAAATAATAATTTAACTCACCTTAATCCACTTGTTCGCGCAGCCGGCATCTCTTCTGTCTTCTTTTGTGAGGAATAGGACCTTTGATGACGTCACTACGCTCATCACGTGGTCCGTCACATGATCTATCACTATGGTGATGGATCATGTGACGGACCATGTGATGAACGTAGTGACGTCATCAAAGGTCCTATTCCTCACAAAAGAAGACAGAAGAGATGCCGGCTGCGCGAACAAGTGGATTAAGGTGAGTTAAATTATTATTTATTTCTTTTTTAACCCCTCCAGCCCTATTGTACTATGTACCTCAGACATAGATGCACCCCTAAACAATGGTATTCACAGAGGCCCCAATAAAAATGCATGACTGCTACAGGTATAAATGCTCCTGGGCATTCTGCAAGCTCTAGTCCTGTATATTAATTGTATACACTTCTTCTGTAATCCGCATTGTTTGCACGTTCTCCAATTCAAACTGAAAATACTGCTAAAAATTAAGCTGCAGTTTTTACTGCATTTCTGCAGCAAAAAAGCTCAACACAAACTTCATCAAAGCCACATGTATTAGGCCTCATGCACAGGGCCGTTGTGCGGCCGTGGCTGTATTGCAGCCCGCAAACAGCGGGTCGTCAATCCACGACCGCTGCCCGTGTGCACCACCCATCACGGATGCGGACCTATTCACTTGAATGGGTCTGCAATTCCGGAGATGCGGAATGGAGTCACGGAACACCGGAGCAGTACGGAGTGCTTCCATGGTGTTTCTTTCCGTTGTTCCGCACCGCAAATAAATATGACGTCATATTTTTTTTGAGGTGCGGACAGACCACGGACCCATCCAAGTTGAATGGGTCCAGCCCGCTGCACGGAACGGCCGCACAACGACCGTGTGCATGAGGCCCTACACTGCAAAGGGTGAAATCGGCAGGAGAGATCCTCAGCATAAATTGACATGCTGCAGATTTCAAACCTGCTTTGCTTGTTTTCATACACAGTGTGTAGATGAGATTTGTAAACCCCTTCTACCCCAGGCAATTTTTTTAGAAATCTGACACATGTCACTTTATGTGGTAATAGTTTTGGAACACTTTTATTTATCCAAGCCATTCTGAGATTGTTTTCTCGTGACACATTGTACTACATGATAGTGTAAATTTGATATATTTCATCTGTATGTATTTTAAAAAAAGTGGAAAACTTTCAGAATTTCAACTTCTCTACTTTTAAGTCAGATAGTGATACCTCATAAAATAGTTATTACTTTATATTTTATATTTGTATGTTATGTTGGCGTCATTTTGTGAATGTCATTTTATTTTTTTGAATGTTAGATGGCTTAGAATTTTAGATGGAATTTACAAAAATTGAAACTTTCAAAAACCCGCTTTTTAAAGGACCAATTCAGTTATGAAGTCACTTTGTGGGGCTTACATAAAAGAAACCACCCATAGGGTTGTAGTTTCTAAAATGGGGTCATTACCCCATTTTAGAAACTACAACCCTCGAGTTATTAAATTATGATTTTGCAAACTTTGATAACCCTTTTCTATTGTGTCAGTGAAAACGGATCCGTCCCCATTGACTTACATTGTGAGTCAGGACGGATCCGTTCGGCTCAATTTCGTCAGACGGACACCAAAACGCTGCAAGCAGCATTTGGTATCCGTCTCCAAAGCGGAATGGAGGCAGAACGGAGCCAAACTGATGCATTCTGACTGGATCCTTATCCATTCAGAATGCATTAGGGCAAATCTGATCCGTTTTGGACCGCTTGTGAGAGCCCTGAACGGATCTCACAAACGGAAAGCCAAAACACCAGTGTGAAAGTAGCCTTAGACCTATTACTACTAAGGAATGCCTTCCATGTCCTTTAGTTCTCAGATGCCATGGTCAACTTTCACCACGGCATCTGAGGGGTTAAATGTTGCAATCTGCATTATCGCCGATCACAGACATTAGCCCTTGGTGTCTGCTTTCTGAAACAGCAGGTACCCGGTGGTTGTGTGGCTGGCTCTCATCCGAAGCAGGCGCCGTCTTAAAAAAAAAAATCGATTTCCACTATACATGTATGGCAGCAGTCGGAAAGGTGTTAGGGCTCATGCACGCAAATGTTTTTTGCGTTCTATATACGGACCGTATTTTGATTCCGTATACGGTCTGTATACGAAACCATTTATTTCAATGGGTCCGCAAAAGATGTGGACAGCACTCTGTGCTGTCCGCATCCGTTGCTCCGTTCCGTGACCCCGTATTCCGGACAAGAATAGGCATCTCTATAATGGGCCTCCAGTTCCGTTCCGCAAATTGCGGAAGGCACACGGACGGCATCCGTTTTTTACGGACCGCAAAAAAACGGCACAGTTGTGTGCATGAGCCCTTAGGCTGAGTTCACACTTCAGTTATTTGGTCAGTTATTTCCATAAGTGATTGTGAGCCAAAACCAGGTGTAGCTCAAAAACACAGAACAGAAGCAAATCTTTCCATTATATCTCATCTCTGAGGAGGCGTCATTACTCTGGTTTTGGCTCACAATAAGGCCTCATGCACACAACAGTATTTTTTTACTGTCCGTAAAACGGGGTTCCGTTGGTCCGTGATCCGTGACCGTTTTTTCGTCCGTGGGTCTTCCTTGATTTTTGGAGGATCCACGCACATGAAAAAAAAGTCGTTTTGGTGTCCGCCTAGCCTTGCGGAGCCAAACGGATCCGTCCTGAATTACATTGCAAGTCAATGGGGACGGATCCGTTTGACGTTGACACAATATGGTGCAATTGCAAACGGATCCGTCCCCATTGACTTTCAATGTAAAGTCTGGAGTCTCTTTTATACCATCGGATCGGAGTTTTCTCCAATCCGATGGTATATTTTAACCTGAAGCGTCCCCATCACCATGGGAACGCCTCTATGTTAGAATATACTGTCGGATATGAGTTACATCGTGAAAACTCATATCCGACAGTATATTCTAACACAGAGGCATTCCCATGGTGATGGGGACGCTTCTAGTTAGAATATACTACAAACTGTGTACATGACTGCCCCCTGCTGCCTGGCAGCACCCGATCTCTTACAGGGTGCCGTGATCAGCACAATTAACCCCTCAGGTGCCGCTCCTGAATGGGTTAATTGTGCGTATCATAGCCCCCTGTAAGAGATCAGGGCTGCCAGGCAGCAGGGGGCAGACCCCCCCTCCCCAGTTTGAATATCATTGGTGGCCAGTGCGGCCCCCCCCCCCATCCTCAATCTATTGTAATAATAGCATTGGTGGCACAGTGTGCGGCCCCCCCTCCCTCCCTCTATTGCATTAACATTGGTGGCAGTGTGCGCCCCCTCCCCCGGCCCCCCCTTCCTCTCTCTATTGTTTTAATATATTGGTGGCAGTGTGCGCCGCCCCCCCTTCCTCCCTCTATTGTTTTAATACATTGGTGGCAGTGTGCGCCCCCCCTTCCTCCCTCTATTGTTTTAATACATTGGTGGCAGTGTGCGCGCCCCCCCCTTCCTCCCTCTATTGTTTTAATACATTGGTGGCAGTGTGCGGCCTCCCCTCTCCCCCCCCCCCCGATCATTGGTGGCAGCGGAGTTCCGATCGGAGTCCCAGTTTAATCGCTGGGGCTCCAATCGGTAACCATGGCAACCAGGACGCTACTGCAGTCCTGGTTGCCATGGTTGCTTAGCAATAGTAGAAGCATCATACTTACCTGCTGGCTGCTGCGATGTCTGTGTCCGGCCGGGAGCTCCTCCTACTGGTAAGTGACAGCAATGCGCCGCACAGATCTGTCACTTACCAGTAGGAGGAGCTCCCGGCCACCAATGATGGTATGATGCTTCTACTATCGGAACTCCACTGCCACCAATGATCGGAGAGGGGGGGCCGCACACTGCCACCAATGTATTAAAACAATAGAGGAAGGAAGGGGGGGCGGGGGGGCGCACACTGCCACCAATGTATTAAAACAATAGAGGGAGGAAGGGGGGCGGGGGGGGCGCACACTGCCACCAATGTATTAAAACAATAGAGGGAGGAAGGGGGGGCGGGGGGGGGGGGGCGCACACTGCCACCAATGTTAATGCAATAGAGGGAGGGAGGGGGGCCGCACACTGTGCCACCAATGCTATTATTACAATAGATGGAGGGAGGGGGGCGGCGCACTGGCCACCAATGAAATTTAAACTGGGGAGGGGGGTCTGCCCCCTGCTGCCTGGCAGCCCCAGATCTCTTACAGGGGGCTATGATACGCACAATTAACCCCTTCAGGTGCAGCACCTGAGGGGTTAATTGTACGGATCACAGCCCCCTGTAAGAGATCGGGTGCTGCCTGGCAGCAGGGGGCAATCATGTACACAGTTCTTTTAGTATATTCTAACCTTAAGCGTCCCCATCACCATGGGAACGCCTCTGTGTTAGAATATACTGTCGGATCTGAGTTTTCACGAAGTGAAAACTCAGCTCTGAAAAAGCTTTTTTTCCGCGAAAAAAATGGAAAACGGCACAGCGGCCACGGATGCACACAACGGTCGTGTGCATGAGGCCTAACTGATGGAAATAACTGACCAAATAACTGAAGTCTGAACTCAGCCTAAGGCCTCCTGCACACGACCGTTGTGTGCACCCGTGGCCGTTGTCCCGTTTAACGTGTTTTTCTGCGGTCCCATTGACTTTCAATGGGTCCGTGGAAAAATCGGAAACTGCACCGTTTGGCAGCCGCATCCGTGATCCGTGTTTCCTGGCCGTGAAAAAAATATGACCTGTCCTATTGTTTTCACGGCCAACGGTTCACGGACCCATTCAAGTCAATGGGTCCGTGAAAAATCACGGATGCACACAAGATTGTCGTCCGTGTCCGTGATCCGTGTCCGTTTTTTCCTATCATTTCAATGGCAAACTTGACTTAGATTTTTTTTTCATTTTTCATGTCCGTGGATCCTCCCATAATCACGGAAGAAAAAACGGGCACGGATCACGGTACAACGGATCCACGTTTTGCGGGACGTTAAAAAATACTGGCCTCCTGCACACGACAGTATTTTTTTGCGGTCCGCAAAATGGGGTTCCGTTGATCCGTGTCCGTTTTTGTTTCCGTGTGTCTTCCTTTATTTTTGGAGGATCACCAGACATGAAGGAAAGTAAAAAAAAATCTAAGTCAAGTTTGCCATGCAAATGATAGGAAAAAAATGGACGCGGACGACAATCTTGTGTGCATCCGTGTTTTTTCACTGACCCATTGACTTGAATGGGTCCGCGAACCGTTGTCCGTGAAAAAAATAGGACAGGTCATATTTTTTTCACGGATTGGAAACACGGATCACGGACGCCGATGACAAACGGTGCATTAGCCGAGTTTTCCATGGACCCATTGAAAGTCAACGGGTCCACAGAAAATCACGGAAAACAGAACAACGGACACGGGACACAACAACGGTCGTGTGCATGAGCCCTTAAATGTATAAATGTGAATTTTTACAGATCCCCCCCCCCCATAAAACTATATATAAATCAGCTCAGCTCCTCCTGCTCTACAACATGCTGCCTGCAGATTGCTTTGCATTTTGTGGTGACAGGTCCTCTTTAAATATTAACAAGCTAACCAAGTAGTGTGCACTCATGGCTATAAAGTGTACTTAAGGTCAAAGTTTGTTTAAAACATAGCGGACAGAAAAACCAGGTTTAAAGAGTAGTTCCACCCAGAGTGAAAATGATTCCATTATGTTTTCACATAGTCAGTGTTTGGTCAGTGATTTCCATCAGTGATTGTGAGCCAAAACCAGGTGTGGATCAAAGACAGAACAGGAGCAAATCTTTCCGTTATACCTGATCTCTGTGGAGGCTCTGATCCTGCTTTTGGCTCACAATCACTGCTGGAAATCACTGGTCAAACACTTTCCGAAATGCTATTGAAGGGAGTGGAAAAAACCACGCATGTGCAACCACCTCACCATTCCTGGCCAGGCATGACGGTGTCCCAGTCTCGAGAGAGGGGCCCCTGGTGCCAGTAGCTTGATATCTATTAAAAATAAAAGATAAAAATGATAATATATATCCAGGAACCTAGACAGTTAGAAGTTCAATAATAAGAGGAATAAAGAGTAGATATAATTAAAATTCCAAATATGAGTCATAGACATAGAATTGGAGAAGAAAATACAATCTGCTAAAGAGCATCAAAAGTGGGGCTTATATGAGGCTTATATAAGAACTGAAAACTAACCTTATCAGTTTACAAATAAATATATACCATTATTAAAATTATAACATATAATGGATACATTAGTAATGATCCATTCTCATAGGCCCAAAGAAGATGATAGTAGTAGTAATTACTCCTCTAAAATGTTATATAAGGTGAGTACTGGATCACTTACATCCTAGAAGTAAGATTAGCAAGAGTCTAAGGGCACAGGCAGACCCACCAGGGAGAAAAAAAACACCAGGGACAAAGGGAGAGATTTATAAAAACTGGTATAAAGGTAAAACTGGCTTAGTTGCCCATAGCATTTAGATTCCACCTTTCATTTTCCAAAGGAGCTCTAAAAAATTAGAGGTGGAATCTGATTGGTTGCTAATGGCAGCTAAGCCAGTTTTCCTTTACACCAGTTTTGATAAATCTCCCCCCAAGTGTAGCGATTGGTGACAAGCACAGAATAAGTTCCGACCCCTGCACAATGTAGCGATAAAATGAACAGAATGCTTGAAGTTGATGGACATGCGCAGGAACACCTCCAGGTAAGTCAATGAGACTATGTCCCTTGATCGCAGTACTGATGCAATAGGAATGATACGTATCACATACTAATAAGATACGTATCAGGAAAGCATAACACTCCAGTATAGGATGGAGGAGGAGTGCTTTCACAGAGGAAGCTATCAAAAAGCGGCCTTCACCCACTCTGGGTCCCTACTAAGCGGATAGGCTTTTGAAACATAGTAAGCGAACAGTGTGCTTTCTGCTACATTGTTTTAAATCACCTCCCATCAATAGAAAGGAAATAAGTGATATTTTAAAATACGTACAAATAGGCAAAATGCAAGTAGTGGTAACTAATAGACAATGGCTAATTGTGAATAAATGATAGTACAAATACCATACATTTAGCCTAGGGTCATTCATAACTTGTTACCTGATCTGCTCTGATTATCAGCGATTATGAACCTGAATACTGCAAATAAAATCTTCAGCTGAATCTCTGTAGAAATGGAGTTCATGAGGAGACATGAAGTACACAGAGGAGGGTGGGTATATAGCAGATGAACGGCTCACATTACCCAAGTCTGTCCTGTCCGTCGTCCCTGTACTTCATGTCTCCTCTTCAACTCCATTCCTATATAGATTCAGCTAAAGTTCTTATCAACTATATTCAGGATCATAATCCCTGACAAGTAGGAGAGGAGGATGAGGCAACTCTTTAGCTCAGTGTTGTGAAGTATATTGTCCTCCTGTGTGATAAGGACAGGTTTTGTGTGGACTAATAGGATGGCGGACATTTTATTTCTCCTAATGATTGCTCCCTAGACAAAACAAGCCATTCTAACTATTGAAAGGTATTTGTGAATATATTTATAATAAAGTAATATTTCAGTATTTCCATTTTCTTAATTCCCGGAGAACCCCTTTAAGATAGAAATCTATGCATGTAGTTCAAATATAGAATGACTAAGGGTCCATTAACACGTCCATTGTTTGTTTCCTGATCTGTTCCGTTTTTTGCTGAACAGATCTGGACCAGATCTGGACCCATTCATTTTCAATGGGTCCTGAAAAAAACGGACAGCACAATGTCAGATTTTTTTTCAGGACCCATTGAAAATGAATGGGTCCAGATCTGTTCATCAAAAAACGGAACAGATCAGGAAAGAAACAACGGACGTGTGAATGGACCCTTAACGTAAGTGCACGTCTGTGCCAAAATCCAGGTGTCTGCATAGTGCGGAGCCCAAGATATAAATTTGTAGTCTTGACTAGTACAAAGAGTCACTTTAGTTTCCCAATCTAGATAATTTAGCACTTGGAATGATGTGATATAAGTTAGCTTACCCTTTGTTCAATTGACAGAAATCTAACCCAACTCTCGTGTTAATATGGCCATTCTGCTTGGCTGAACGAGCATGTTATTGCTGTAGAGCTAGGGAGATAAGTAGACACTTGGGGGTCACTTATTATACTGAAATAGACCATATTAGGCATATTTCGGGTGCACATTTTCCCCCGCTCACACCAGGTCTAAAATTGTGGGCAGGGAAGGGGACAGGCCAGCAGGTCTAAAATGCTGGTCTTAATAAATGTGTCCCTTCATGCCTGCTTATCACAGTTAAAACTAATTTTCGGCCCAGATTGTCTCACCAAACATTGGTCAGATGGCCGTTTACCACACATATCTTTTCTTATACAAACCAACTATTGGTCTGATTGGATAGAAATTGGTGCAATACAGCCCTAAGGAAAAAGCCAACCTGAATATTTTGCCTTGCCCCAAATAGGAGTCAACAAGAGACAATCTGGCTTATTGCTGACTCATTTTTGTTATAACCTATTGAAATTGTTTTTATCTGCAAACATATAATGAATGTGTATGACCAGCATAACAATTGGGTCAAAAACTGATATCTGCCTGTAACCTTACATTTTTTCCTGTAGTATTTCTAAACAATCAACATTGAGCAATCTAAGGCTAGTTTCACATCTGCAACGTAGAACAGCATTGAACAGCCTGCCAGAGTTCTCTAGACCTGGTATTGCTGCCCGCTGGACCCATTGACTGTAATGAGGTCCGGGAGAGATCCAGCTGGCAAATATGCAGGCATATTTATTGTCCAGCCGATTCCCAGCATTGTCTGCCGGACGGAATACCAGGCCGCAGTTGTGAAGGTAGCCCAATACTCCTATTCCATGGCAGGTAAATCTATATGACAGATCAAAGCCTAGAAATTATAATATAATCATAAGATGATAATATACTTAAAAATTCTTGCCCCACACCACAGCTAAAAATGCTTTTATTTAAATCAGTTTTTACGTACTGTACTGGTTAAATAAAGCAGATTTAGTGACAAGAAGGAAACATTACAACCCAACCCCAGCTCCCCCTCCCTCTGGCCCTCATGTAGAAAACATTCCGACACTGCTTGATTAGTATCACATACCTGGAGCTACTGGACTCACAGGGCTCTGCAGAAGGTAGAACCTGTTTAGCAAGAGCTGCACTGTGAAGCATGCTATTTACCCATTAACAACAGACAGGTCCCACATATTTTTGCTGTCTTCATGGTTTAGTTTTTATCTTTAAGGAATGCAAACGTGTCGGTGTGTGACATTTGTCACATTACTTGAAGGCTTTCAGTCCACGGAATCACAGCACCTTTCTCGAGTGAAAGAGAGGTCAAACATTTGAACGTAAGACTGACCTCTGCTGGGAGACATGAACACCCATTTTTTATTGTTCATGTTCAATGTCTCTTAACAGTTTGCCCTGCTGATGACGCTTTTCCATTTCTTTTTTAAGAGATAACTAGCACATGACAAGTATAACAATGCGTTGCACAGGTGCAAAGCAATACAAACCAAATACAACATATCCACGTTACCTGAGACAAGCCAAACCATGACCTTTGAATCTGGCAGGAACAGCACTTCTTAAAGGCTTAAAGACCGTTGCCCCTCCGTGCCCGTGCTGTGGACCGCAAATTGCCAGCCGCATGCGGATCGTGGACCCATTCACTTGAATGGCTCAGCGATCCGTCCATTCCGCAAAAAGATAGAACTTGCTCTATCTTTTTGCGGTGCGGAGGAACGGAACCCCAGGAAGCACTCCATAGTGCTTCCGTGGGGTTCTGTTCCGTGCTTCCGCATTAAATCTCCGGATTTGTGGACCCATTCAAGTGAATGGGTCTGCATCTGTAATGCAGAATGCACACGGCTGGTGCCCCATGTATTGCGGACCCGCCGTATGCAGGCTGCAATACCGCAACGGAGAGGCAACAGCCGTGTGAATGAGCTCTAAGGCTGTATTACACTGGCCGATATTTCGCATGAACGCTCATTAATGATCATTGTGCAGTGTAATACTGCCGCCGATGAACGAGCTAAAATTATATTTTGAGGCCCCTTTCACACGGCGAGTATTCCGCGTGGGTGCAATGCGCGAATGGGTCCGCACTGAATCTGGACCCATTCATTTCTATGGGGCTGTGCACATGAGCTGTGATTTTCAAGCATCACTTGTGCTTTACGTGAAAATCGCAGCATGCTCTATATTTTTCAACGCAGGCCCCATAGAAGTGAATGGGGCCGCGTGAAAATCGCAAGCATCCGCAAGCAAGTGCGGATGCGGTGCGATTTTCACACATGGTTGCCAGGTGACGATCGGGCTGGGGACCCGATCTGTATTATTTTCCCTTATAACATGGTTATAAGGGAAAATAATAGCATTCTGAATACAGAATGCAAAGTAAAATAGTGATGGAGGGGTTAAAAAAATAAATAAAAATTAACTCACCAAGTCCACTTGATCGCGTAGTTGCGGATCTCTGTCTTCTTCTGTAATGTTGAGCTGCCGGCTAAGGACCTGTGGTGACGTCACATCACATGGTCCAATCACATGGTCCCTCACCATGGTGATGAACCATGTGATTGGACCATGTGATGAGCACAGTGACGTCATCAAAGGTCCTATTCCTGTGCACAGCAAAGAAGAAGACAGAAGAGAAGCCGGGCTGCGCGATCAAGTGGATTAAGGTGAGTTAAAAAATGTTTTTGTTTTTTTTAACCCCCTCCAGCCTTATTGCACTATGCATTCTGTATTAACAATGCTATTATTTTCCCTTATAACCATGTTATAAGGAGAAATAATACAATCTACTGAACACCTAACCCAAACCCGAACTTCTGTGAAGAAGTTCGGGTTTGGGTACCAAACATGCCAATTTTTCTCACGCGCGTGCAAAACGCATTACAATGTTTTGCACTTGCGCAGAAAAATTGTGCATTTTCCCGCAACGCACCCGCATCTTATCCGGGCAAAAAACATGATGCCCATGTGAAAGAGGCCTAACAATTGTCGTTGTGCTCTAAAACATTAAGCTAGTGTACACTTTCTTTCCTTGGAAAAAAAAATTGCTGCAATAGAATAGCTATGGTGCCTCAGCAGATTCATTATGACATGACTATCAATGGTTGCTACAGACCACCGCTACTTGGAGTACCCTAGCCCCAAAATTAGATTATAGTGGGGAATGTGTATGGGCACCTATACAAACAGCACAATCCTGTAATAATTAACAAAAAAAGATCAATTGCAGTCAATCCTACTAAATTAGTTTAAAGTGAAATGGTATAATTCAGTTTGTGGAGAAAACCAACTGGGACAAATCAGCTAAAAGAACAAAACACTTGTGGGATCATTACAAACCAGAATTAATTTGTAATATATTGGCACGGGCCTAGATTTTTCATTTAAATATGTAATCATTGAATTCCCACCAAGCTCCAAATGTAATTTTTGTCTTGCAGTAATAAAAAAAGGCATGCTTAAAGCATCACACATACATGAAAGCTATGTGCATAGAGTCCCTGTAGATCTCTACTATGTAACTCTAGGCACTTTGTGTGTCGCCACTTTAGTGCCTCCATATGATACTTTATTACAGAGGTATTCTCCCCTAAAAGCAATACGTTAATGTGAAAATACCTTTGTAATGGGATTCAAAGGAAAAAAACTGTACAGTCTGGTACCATACACTCCTATGGGTGCAGTATCATAGTTCTGTACATCATGCAGTTAAAGATGACACCGGTTATCCCGGCCGTTCTTCTATCCTATGCGTAAACTTATTCAGTCTTTCTAGAAATTCAGGTCTGGCTTATTAGGTATAAATGATAGCGATGAAACAGTGTAAACTTTGGAATTATGTCTTTCTAGATCTATGTTTATGTAGTGTTTCTGGAAATTCGGGACAGACTTGAGTACACTTAAGAATTATAGCCACAACCTGATATCATCATGTTTGTTGCTTCAGGCAGTGGAGAATTGGTGGCTTATATTACAGCATGCTAAATTGTTTCAAAGAGTTTACTTTTGGCCAAAGTGGTTTTTTTTTGGGTTTTTTTTGTGGGGTGTTGGATCACTAAAGAATCTCAAATTTTAAGGGTAATTTTTTTTTTTTATTCTTCATATAGTCAGTATGTATTTTTTCTTTTATATAGAGAACTAGCAGAAGGACCCGTTTCGCATGGGTATATTTAATCTATTTCATTTCATGTTTCTGTGTGTCATAAAAAGATATCAACAGTATCCCCCATAACAGTGACCTCTTCAGTACCCGCCCCTTTAACATTGACCTCCACAGTGCCCGCCCCTTTAACAATGACCTTCGCAATGACCGCCCTTATAACAGTAACTTTCACAGTGCTCGCCCCTTTAATAACAGTGACCTCCACAGTACCTGCCCATTTAATAACAGTGACCTCCACAGTGCCCGCCCCTTTAATAACAGTGACCTGCACAGTGGCCGCCACTTGGCACAGTGGCATGGCTGGGTTGTTATGGAAACCTGGGTTGTTATGGAAACTGTGTTTATGGCAGTTGGGATTTGAAGAGAAAGACTTGCAGGCTTGTATTAGCTAATGCAGGTCGTTTTTTAGGAATATCTTAGGAACGGTGCGTCCTAGAGAGCTGAGACGATCCAGTTGTTTTGTCGCGCATAAAGAACGTCCCGACAGATAGACGTCTAGACAGACAGACAGAAATTAATTTATGCATATATATATATATATATATATACATACAGTACAGACCAAAAGTTTGGACACACCTTCTCATTCAAAGAGTTTTCTTTATTTTCATGACTATGAAAATTGTAGATTCACACTGAAGGCATAAAAACTATGAATTAACACATGTGGAATTATATACATAGCAAAAAAGTGTGAAACAACTGAAAATATGTCATATTCTAGGTTCTTCAAAGTAGCCACCTTTTGCTTTGATTACTGCTTTGCACACTCTTGGCATTCTCTTGATGAGCTTCAAGAGGTAGTCACCTGAAATGGTCTTCCAACAGTCTTGAAGGAGTTCCCAGAGATGCTTAGCACTTGTTGGCCCTTTTGCCTTCACTCTGCGGTCCAGCTCACCCCAAACCATCTCGATTGGGTTCAGGTCCGGTGACTGTGGAGGCCAGGTCATCTGCCGCAGAACCCTATCACTCTCCTTCATGGTCAAATAGCCCTTACACAGCCATGGAGGTGTGTTTGGGGTCATTGTCCTGTTGAAAAATTAATTATAGTCCAACTAAACGCAAACCGGATGGAATAGCATGCCGCTGCAAGATGCTGTGGTAGCCATGCTGGTTCAGTATGCCTTCAAATTTGAATAAATCCCCAACAGTGTCACCAACAAAGCACCCCTACACCATCACACCTCCTCCTCCATGCTTCACTTGGGAACTAGCCATGTAGAGTCCATCCGTTCACCTTTTCTGTGTCGCACAAAGACACGGTGGTTGGAACCAAAGATCTCAAATTTGGATTCATCAGACCAAAGCTCAGATTTCCACTGGTCTAATGTCCATTCCTTGTGTTTTTTAGCCCAAACAAGTCTCTTCTGCTTGTTGCCTGTCCTTAGCAGTGGTTTCCTAGCAGATATTCTACTATGAAGGCCTGATTCACACAGTCTCCTCTTAACAGTTGTTCTAGAGATGCTACTCTGCTCTGCGGCTAGAACTCTGTGTGGCATTGACCTGGTCTCTAATCTGAGCTGCTGTTAACCTGCGATTCTGAGGCTGGTGACTCGGATGAACTTATCCCCCACAGCAGAGGTGACTCTTGGTCTTCCTTTCCTGGGGCGGTCCGCATGTGAGCCAGTTTCTTTGTAGCGCTTGATGGTTTTTGTGACTGCACTTGGGGACACTTCATTTCTTAAAGTAATGATGGCCACTCGTTTTTCTTCACTTAGCTGCTTTTTTCTTGCCATAATACAAATTCTAACAGTCTATTCAGTAGGACTATCAGCTGTGTATCCACCTGACTTCTCCACAACGCAACAGGGCACACCTGTGAAGTGAAAACCATTTCAGGTGACTACCTCTTGAAGCTCATCAAGAGAATGCCAAGAGTGTGCAAAGCAGTAATCAAAGCAAAAGGTGGCTACTTTGAAGAACCTAGAATATGACATATTTTCAGTTGTTTCACACTTTTTTGTTATGTATATAATTCCACATGTGTTAATTCATAGTTTTGATGCCTTCAGTGTGAATCTACAATTTTCATAGTCTTGAAAATAAAGAAAACTCTTTAAATGAGAAGGTGTGTCCAAACTTTTGGTCTGTACTGTACTGTATATATATAAGAGATATAGTATAATAGTCAAAAGATTTTTCAATTGTTAATTCAATGTAATAAATGAGTGCTGTCCGCATCTTTTGCGGCCCCATTGAGCCGCAAAAGTCACACAGTCGTGTGCATGAAGCCTAACCCAAATATGTGTACCTCATTGATGTCATACCCAAGAAAAGAGGTCCTTATTTTAATTATTGTGTATCTCAAGCATTTAGCTGGTATCAGGGCTCTCTTTGAAGGCTATACTTTGCACTCTTTGTGACAGAGAACTTATTGTGACAACTCCCTGTCACTCCAGTCCAATCTTTTTAATGACATAAGTACTATACAGTAAAATTTGCCATTAAACTGTTGGACATATACTGTATATATGTCATAGCTGCATGGTGCATCAGTTTTTAGGATGTTTATATATACTGTGTGTATATATATATATATATATATATATATATGCTGGACACAAATGGATTAATTTGCATGCATATTTATTTATTTGCCTGGTAGAAAATTTACTCCCAAAGATTAAAATGGGGACTGTGATGTCATTGAAAGGGTACTTTCACACTTGCGGCAGGACGGATCCGGCAGGCTGTTCACCCTGTTGAATCCGTCCTTCCGCTGTTTCGCCATGCCGCCGGACCGCTGCTCCGTCCCCATTGACTATAATGGGGACGGGGGCAGCGCTCTGGCGCAGTACGGCAGTGCACGGCGAAATGCCGCCAGACTAAAAGTCCTGCTTGTCCAACTTTTTAGTTCGGCGGCCTCTGACCGCGAGCTGCCATACTGCGGCGGAGTGCCACCCTGTCCCCATTATAGTCAATGGGGACGGAGCGGCAGTCCGGCGGCACGGTGAAACAGTGGAAGGATGGATCTGACAGGGTGAACAGCCTGCCGAATCCGTCCTGCCTCAAGTGTGAAAGAGAAAAATATATTTCAGTTATGGGTCTCTGCAAACTTTGGCTTTCAGTTCACAATGAACACAGTCGTGTGCATGAAGCCTAACCCAAATATGTGTACCTCATTGACTGTGGGTAAGCTCATCGAATTTCTATTGAAACCATTGATAGTCTTGCGCTTAGCAGTGAAGGGGAAGCAGCGCTCGGCTGAGCGCTTCTGACCCCTCGTTCTAACGATTGGTGGGGGTCTCAGAGCTGGGACCCATGCCAATCAACACTTCTGATATGTCCCTATGACATATGAAAAATAAAAAAAAATTGTAGTCACTCTTTAACCCCTTAGGGACACAGCCTTTTTACACCTTAGGACCAGGCCATTTTTTGCAAATCTGACCAGTGTCACTTTAAGTGCTCATAACTTTAAAACGCTTTGACTTATCCAGGCCGTTCTGAGATTGTTTTTTCGTCACATATTGTACTTCATGACACTGGTGAAATGAAGTCAAAAAAATTTTTTTTTTTGCACCAAAAAATACCTAATTTAACAAATTTTTGGAAAAATTTGCAAATTTCAAAGTTTCAGTTTCTCTACTTCTGTAATACATAGTAATACCCCCAAAAATTGTGATGACTTTACATTCCCCATATGTCTACTTTATGTTTGAATTGTTTTGGGAATGATATTTTATTTTTTGGGGATGTTATAAGGCTTAGAAGTTTAGAAGCAAATCTTGAAATTTTTCAGCAATTTACAAAAACGACATTTTTAGGGACCAGTTCAGGTCTGAAGTCACTTTGCGAGGCTTACATAATAGAAACCACCCACAAATGACCCCATCTAAGAAACTACACCCCTCAAGGTATTAAAAACTGATTTTACATACGTTGTTAACCCTTTAGGTGTTGCACAAGAGTTATTGGCAAATGGGGATGAAATTTGAGAATTTCTTTTTTTTGTCAAATTTTTTATTTTAACCCATTTTTTCCACTAACAAAGCAAGGGTTAACAGCCAAACAAGACTGTATCTTTATTACCCTGACTCTGCCGTTTACAGAAACACCCAATATGTGGCCGTAAACTACTGTACGGCCACACAGCGGGGCATAGAGTGAAAGGTGCGCCGTTTAGTTTTTGGAGGGCTGATTTTTATGGACTGGTTTATTTACACCATGTCCCATTTGAAGCCCCCTGATGCACCCCTGGAGTAGAAACTCCCTAAAAGTGACCCCATCTAAGAAACTACACCCCTCAAGGTATTCAAAACTGGTTTTACATACGTCGTTAACCCTTTAGGTGTTGCACAAGAGTTATTGGCAAATAGGGATGAAATTTGAAAATTTCATTTTTTTGCCTTATTTTCCATTTTAACCCATGTTTTCCACTAACAAAGCAAGGGTTAACAGCCAAACAAGACTGTATCTTTATTACCCTGACTCTGCCGTTTACAGAAACACCCAATATGTGGCCGTACACTACTGTACGGCCACACAGCAGGGCGTAGAGTGAAAGGTGCGCCGTTTGGTTTTTGGAGGGCTGATTTTTATGGACCGGTTTATTTACACCGTGTCCTGTTTCAACCCCCCTGATGCACCCCTGGAGTCGAAACTCCCTAAAAGTGACCCCATCTAAGAAACTACACCCCTCAAGGTATTCAAAACTGATTTTACATACGTCGTTAACCCTTTAGGTGTTGCACAAGAGTTATTGGCAAATGGGGATGAAATTGGAAAATTTCATTTTTTTGCCTTATTTTCCATTTTAACCCATGTTTTCTACTAACAAAGCAAGGGTTAACAGCCAAACAAGACTGTATCTTTATTACCCTGACTCTGCCATTTACAGAAACACCCAATATGTGGCCGTACACTACTGTACGGCCACACAGCGGGGCGTAGATTGAAAGGTGCGCCGTTTGGTTTTTGGAGGGCTGATTTTTATGGACCGGTTTATTTACACCGTGTCCTGTTTCAACCCCCCTGATGCACCCCTGGAGTCGAAACTCCCTAAAAGTGACCCCATCTAAGAAACTACACCCCTCAAGGTATTCAAAACTGATTTTACATACGTCGTTAACCCTTTAGGTGTTGCACAAGAGTTATTGGCAAATGGGGATGAAATTGGAAAATTTCATTTTTTTGCCTTATTTTCCATTTTAACCCATGTTTTCTACTAACAAAGCAAGGGTTAACAGCCAAACAAGACTGTATCTTTATTACCCTGACTCTGCCGTTTACAGAAACACCCAATATGTGGCCGTACACTACTGTACGGCCACACAGCGGGGCGTAGATTGAAAGGTGCGCCGTTTGGTTTTTGGAGGGCTGATTTTTATGGACCGGTTTATTTACACCGTGTCCTGTTTCAACCCCCCTGATGCACCCCTGGAGTCGGAAACTCCCTAAAAGTGACCCCATCTAAGAAACTACACCCCTCAAGGTATTCAAAACTGATTTTACATTAGTCGTTAACCCTTTAGGTGTTGCACAAGAGTTATTGGCAAATGGGGATGAAATTGGAAAATTTCATTTTTTTGCCTTATTTTCCATTTTAACCCATGTTTTCTACTAACAAAGCAAGGGTTAACAGCCAAACAAGACTGTATCTTTATTACCCTGACTCTGCCGTTTACAGAAACACCCAATATGTGGCCGTACACTACTGTACGGCCACACAGCGGGGCGTAGAGTGAAAGGTGCGCCGTTTGGTTTTTGGAGGGCTGATTTTTATGGACCGGTTTATTTACACCGTGTCCTGTTTCAACCCCCCTGATGCACCCCTGGAGTCGAAACTCCCTAAAAGTGACCCCATTTTGGAAACTACGGGATAAGGTGGCATTTTTTGGGGGAGTATTTTTAGGGTAAATATAATTTTTGGTTGCTCTATATTACATTTTTGTGAGGTAAGGTTACCAAAAATTGAAATTCTGATATTTCATCTCCATTTGCCATTAACTGTTGAGGAACACCTAAAGGGTTAATAAAGTTTGTATAATCATTTTTGAATACCTTGAGGGGTGTAGTTTCTTAGATGGGGTCAATTTTAGGGAGTTTTTACTCTAGGGGGGCATCAGGGGGGCTTCAAAAGGGATATGGTGTCAATAAAAAAGGCCATCAAAATCGGCCTTCCAGAAACCATGTCGGTCCTTTCCTTTTGCAGCCTCCCTTTTACGGATACAGCAGTTTACGACCACAAATGTGGCGTTTCTGTAAACTGCAGTATCAGGGTAATAAATTTTAACTTTTGTTTGGTTGTTAACCCTTGTTTTGTTACCGGAAAAAACGGACTGAAATGGAAAAGTGCCAAAAATAGCGGTTTTGGCACCGTTTTTTTGTTTTTTTTTTTAACCGTGTTAATCTGGGTAGTTAGGTCATGGGATATTGTTATAGAGGAGATTCTTACGGACGCGGCAATATCTAATAAGTCTACTTTTTTTTACAATTATTTAGGTTTTTGACTATATTATCTTTTTTGATACAACTTTTTTTTTTGGGTATCTCTAAAGTCTAAGTGTCATTTTTTTTATTTTCTTTTAGCCAATTATCTTATGTGGGGGCTCATTTTTTGCGGGATGAGCGGACGGTTTTATTGGCACTATTTTGGGGGCTATATGACTTTTTGATCGCTTGCTATTAAACTTTTTGTTATGTAAGGTGACAAAAAAAAAATTTTTTTGCACCTATTTTTTTTTTTTTTTTTACTGTGTTAATCTGGGGGGTTGGGTCATGGGGTATTTTTATAGAGGAGATTCTTACGGACGTGGCGATACCTAATAAGTCAACTTTTTTTTTACAATTATTTAGGTTTTAGACTATATTATCCTTTTTGATACCCTAAAAAATTTTTTTGTATCTCTAAAGTCTAAGAGTCATTTTCTATTTTTTTTTTATCTGATTATCTTATGTGGGGGCTCATTTTTTGCGGGATGAGATGACGGTTTTATTGGCACTAATTTGGGGGCTATATGAATTTTTGATCGCTTGCTATTAAACTTTTTATTATGTAAGGTGACAAAAAAAACCTTTTTTTGCACCTTTTTTTTTTTTTCTGGACCGTGTTAATCTGGGGGGTTAGGTCATGGGGCATTTTTATAGAGGAGATTATTACAGACGCGGCAATACCTATGTCTACTTTTAATAAATTATTTTAGTTTTTTTGGGTCTCAAGTCTGAGAACCATTTTTTTTTATCCGATGTCAGTGCTAAATTGGGATATAAATTTAGTACTCCATGGAAGTGTGATACTCCCTGAAGCAACCGTCAATGCAGAGGCCCGGATGATCGGGGCATGTGTCGCACTGAGTAGTCGTGTCCTTCCGTATCCCCCTCCTGCGACACACTCTGCACTTTTTTTGGGTTCGTCCCTTCTTTCCAGTATGGGGGACCACACCTGGAAAGTGTTGGCCAGGGACGATCCGGGCGCCTACAGTTCCCGAGGTACTCCGGCCTGCTCTTTCCCGGTCCGAAAAGATCAGGGCCTTGAGGACTGCCTCATAGAACTGGAGGAATGTCCCTGTGCTGCCAGCGCTTCGGGATAGTACAAAAGAGTTGTACATGGCAACCTGTACCAAGTAGACCGCAACTTTTTTGTACCATGCCCGGGTTTTGCGCATGGCGTTATATGGCTTGAGGACTTGATCCGAGAGATCAACTCCTCCCATATACCGATTGTAGGCGACGATACAATCGGGCTTGAGGACCGTTGCCGCGGTACCTCGCACAGGGACAGGGGTGATGCCGTTACCATGAATTGTGGACAGCATAAGGACATCCCTCTTGTCCTTATACCTGACCAGCAACAGGTTTCCAGTGGTAAGGGCACGGGTCTCACCCCTGGGGATAGGTACCTGGAGGGGGTGGGCAGGGAGGCCGCGTTGATTTTTCCGCACGGTCCCACAAGCGGACGTGGATCTGGCGGCAAGGGACTGGAACAAGGGGATACTGGTATAAAAGTTATCCACGTACAAGTGGTAACCCTTATCCAGCAGTGGGTGCATAAGGTCCCACACAAGTTTCCCGGTAACACCCAGAGTGGGGGGACATTCTGGGGGTTGAATCCGGGAATCTCGCCCCTCGTATACACGAAATTTGTAAGTGTACCCTGAGGTACTCTCACAAATTTTGTATAGCTTCACGCCATACCTCGCCCGCTTGGAAGGCACATACTGGCGGAAAATGAGTCTCCCCTTGAACGCAATGAGAGACTCATCAACCACGACCTCCCTTCCAGGTACATAGGCCTCCATGAATTTGGCCCCAAAGTGATCGATGACCGGCCGTATCTTGTACAGACGGTCATGGGCAGGATCACCTCGGGGTGGACATGCTGCATTATCGGAATAATGCAGACATTTCCTGATGGCCTCAAACCGGGAGCGTGTCATAACCGTACTGTAAAGTGGGGTCTGATATAGGACGTCCCCACTCCAGTACAGCCTGGCACTGGGTTTCTTGACCAGGCCCATATGCAGCACGAGGCCCCAAAATGTCCTCATTTCGGCTGCACTGACCGGCGTCCAGCCACCGGGCCTGGCCAAAAAGGAGCCCGGGTGTTGAGCGACGAACTGTTGGGCGTACAGATTCGTCTGCTCCACCATCAGATTTACCAGTGGGTCACTGAAAAAATGACAAAAAAAGTCATATTCAGTGTAGCCCACTGTGGAAATCTGGATTCCTGATTGGCCTACGAAATCAGGAATCACGGGCTCGTATCGCTCTGGGCTACACCAGACAAGTTCACCGGCAGGGTGCTCCGGTGGATTTAACTGGTGGGCCGGGAAACCAGTACGAGCCCCAGAGCTGCTCGTACTAGTGTGGGCCACAGGGTCCCTAACATGGCGGTCCCCTTGCTCCGCCTGGCGGCGTCTCCGCCGCCTTGGGGGCTCATCATCATCGCTAGATGATGAGGAGGATGCGGATGACAACAGGAATGTGGGGTCATCCTCATCCTCACTGGGACTCTCGGACTCGGAGGCAAGCTGGGCGTATGCCTCCTCGGCCGAGAACGTCCGGCTGGCCATAGGGGAGTGTGTGTCTGCGTGTATATGTGCGTGTGTGTAACTCTTTATTTGGTGTGCGTGTGTGAGGGGGCACGGGTGTTCACGAACTCACCCTAAAACTAACAGAAAAAAATAAATAAAACTAACTAAAAAAAGGGCAAAAAAGTGAGGAAAAAAAATTCAAAACTGCTGATCAACCGTCCGAAGTTGATCAGCGGTGGGGTGTGCGATGCGCTAACAGTGGCCGGACGCTAAGTGCCGGTCACAGTCAGCGAACTCAAAAAAAAAAAAAAAAAAAAAAGCACCCCAAAAAAGGGGGGGGGGGGGCAAGTGGCAGGGGGGGGGGCAAGTGGCAGCACCCCTGGGGGGTCTAGGGTCACACAGCTGTGCTGTGGACCCCAGACACCCTAACTGGGGTGATGCAATAAAAAGTCAAAAAAACTACCTTTCCCTTTTTTTTCCCTGCCTATCCCAAACTTTCCCTAGCTGTCCCTATGTACCTGATGGGGGGTGCTGGGGGCACAGATCGGGTCCTGGGGGCACAGATCAGGGGTGCTGGCAGCGATGGTGGACACGTGCAGGCAGCTCCTCTCTCCTCCGGCGCTGGAACACAAAAGGAGGAGGAGAGGGGCGCCTGCCTCTTTTGAATCTGCCGCCGGACCGCCCTCTGACCAATCAGAAAGCGATCCTGAGTGGTGATGTCACCATCACCACTCAGGATCGCTGGATGGTGATTGGTGGAGTGAAATCACACCACCATCACCATCCTGTTCCGGGTTATCGGGTCTTCAGAGACCCGAATAACCCGGAAACGCAGAAAACCGCAGGTCTGAATTGACCTGCGGTTTTCTGCGATCGCATACATGGGGGGGTCACCGGACCCCCCGACGCATTTGCCCCAAGTGCCTGCTCAATGATTTGAGCAGGCACGGGGTTCCGATCGCCGCCGGCCGCGCGGCGGTGATTGAAAATGCACAGGGCGTACATGTACGCCCTGTGTCCTTAAGTACCAGGGCACAAGGGCGTACCTGTACGCCCTGTGTCCTTAAGGGGTTAAGGGACTATATAGAGCAATCTAATATAAAAAGTTGAGTGTATGTGTGCATGTATGTATGTCCGCTACAGGAATCCGCACAGTCGCATTTACAATCACGAAATTTGGCACACAGGTACATCAGTTGTCCGGGAAGGTGTTAGACCAGGTCTCAGCTCTCTAGGACATACCATTCCTGAGATATTCCCAAAAAATGCATTAGCCAATAGAAGCTTGGTCACATGACCCTTATCAGCCAATAGAAGCTTGCAGGTCCTTCAGTCTCCACATACACAGTTTTACTCCAGGTTTTCATAACAACCCAGCCATTTATCTTCACTGCTGTAGGAGAGCTTTAAAGGAAATCTGTCACCGGGATAATTGCTATTGAAGTAAAGCCATGGCCTAATAGCACTTAGTAACTTATTTCCAGATGTGCCTTTGTTCCATCAATAGATGTTTTTATCCTCTAAAAATCCATTTTATTTGGTATGCAAATAAGCCAGTAAGGTGCCCAGAGGGGCGTCACTCTTGCAGGAAGGAGCCTAGACACGCCCCCTTCCACAATGTGTCCACCCTCTAAATACTTAAAATTCTGCCCCCAGGTCAAACTAAGCCACGCCCCTGGCTAGGCCACGCCCCACCCTGAGCCGACGGAGATCAAAAAAATGAAGCTAAAAATAAACTTCTGTCAGCTACAGGGGTGGGAGGGAGGGTGATTTTGTCCCTGCAGCTGTCTTAGAGTGAGCTGTTCAAAAGGACACGCCCACGATCTGGTTTTGCTACACCCTCTCCCACTCCTCAGCCGACTTTGAAAAAGTTTGAAAAAATGAAGTTAAAAATCAACTTCTAGGTCCCACTAAGCCACGCCCAAATCTGGTTAGGCCACGCCCACTCCTGAGCAGACAGGGTTCGAAAAAATTAAGGTAAAAATCAACTTCTGTCAGCTGCAGAGTTGGGAGGGGGGGTGACTTTCTCCCTGCAGTTCACACTCAGACAGTACAGTGCTGCTGTCTTAGAGTGAGCCCACGATCCAGTAAAGGCCACTGTTTAGGGGGCGGGCCCCTGTGGAGGTCACTGTCAACGGGGTGGTTTGCTGTGAAAGTCTCTGTTAAAGGGGAAGGCTGTGTTAAGGTCAAAGTTAAGGGGGTGGGTTGCTGTGGAGGTCCAATTTTAAGAGACGGGGCACTGTGGACGGTCAGTGTTAAGGGGTGGGGGGCTGTAGAGGTCACTGTTTTGAGGGCGGGGTGCTGTATATATCACTGTTATAGTGGATAGTGTTGATATCTTAACGACAGACAGAAACATTAAATGAAATAGATTAAATATACCCGAGCGAAGCCGGGTCCTTCAGCTAGTATGTTAATAATATAAATGATAACCAACACAGGTTTACCAAAGACAGGAGTTGTCAAAGAAAGCCTGATTTATGTTTATGAGGAGGTGAGTAGAAGCTTGGACAGAGGGGTGGCTGTGGTTGTAGTGTTTTGGTATTTTGCAAAGGCATTTGATACTGTCCCTCATATACGTTTAATAGGTAAAATAAGGTCTATAGGCCCAGAAAGTGTAGTTTGTAATTGGATTGAAAACTGGCTGAAGGACCATGTCCAGAGAATCGTGGTCATAGATTCCTGTTCAGAATTGTCCTGGGTTATAAGTGGTGTACCCCAAAATTTCAATTTCTCTGCTTTTAAAACAGATAGCTATACCTTCTAAAATAGTTATTACTTTAAATTTCCCATATGTCCACTTCATGTTTGGATCATTTTGTAAATGACATTTTCTTTTTTTGGGACATTAGAAGGCTTAGAAGTTTAGAAGCAAAACCCACTAGAACAGTTCAGAAGGAAAGGTGTAGGGTAAAAAATATACATAAACCTCTCAAATGTATGTATACTAATGCCAGAAGCCTGACTAATAAAACTGGTGAACTGGAATTAGTGATGTGTGAGGAGGACTATGACATAGTGGGAATAACTGAGACATGGCTGGATGATAGCTATGACTGGGCGGTTAATGTACAAGGTTACAGTCTGTTTAGAAAGGATCGTCAAAACCGGAGAGGGGGAGGGGTCTGCCTTTATGTAAAGTCCGGTCTAAAGCCCACACTCCGCGAAGATATAAGTGAGGGACATGAACATGTGGAGTCACTGTGGGTAGAGATACATGGAGCTAAAAACGACAATAAATTACTAATAGGAGTTTACTATAAACCACCTAATATACCAGAGTCCACAGAAAATCTACTACTAAACGAGATAGACGAGGCTGCAAATCATAATGAGGTGGTTATTATGGGGGACTTCAACTACCCAGATATAGACTGGGAAACTGAAACTTGTATATCTCATAAGGGAAACAGGTTCTTGGCAATAACCAAAGACAATTACCTGTCCCAACTGGTCCAGGACCCGACTAGAGGGACGGCCATACTGGACTTAGTATTAACCAATAGACCCGACAGAACAACAGACGTGCAGGTTGGGGGACACCTGGGAAATAGTGACCATAAAGTAATAACCTTCCAATTATCATTCAAAAGAGCGTTTCTACAGGGAGGAACAAAAATACCAAACTTCAAAAAAGCTAAATTTAGCCAACTAAGAGAGGCCATAGGCCAAACTAACTGGGATAAAGTCCTCAAAAATAAAAATACAGCCACAAAATGAGATATCTTTAAAAACATCCTAAAATCTCATTGTGAGAGGTACATACCGTATGGTAATAAAAGGTTAAGGAACAAAAAGAAACCAATGTGGATAAATAGAACTGTAAAGAAAGCAATAAATGACAAAAAGAAAGCATATAATTCACTGAAACAGGAGGGGAGCACTGAAGCACTGAAAAACTATAAGGAAAAAAATAGAACATGTAAAAAACAAATAAAAGCGTCCAAACTAGAGACCGAGAGATTAATTGCCAAAGAGAGTAAAACTAACCCTAAAATGTTCTTCAATTATATAAATGTTAAAAAGTATAAATCTGAAGGTGTCGGCCCTTTAAAGAGTAATGAGGAAGGAGTCGCGGAGAGCGATGAGGAGAAAGCAAAGCTGTTAAATATTTTTTTCTCCAATGTATTCACTGAGGAAAATAAATTGTCAGATGACATGCAGAATGCAAAAAAAAATTCCCCATTAAAAGTGTCCTGTCTGACCCAGGAAGAAGTACATCAGCGACTTAAAAAGATTAAAATAGACAAATCGCCAGGACCGGATGACATACACCCCCGTATCCTAAAGGAATTAAGTAATGTCATAGCCAGACCCTTATTTCTGATATTTGCAGACTCTATACTGACAGGGAATGTCCCACAGGATTGGCGCATGGCATATGTGGTGCCAATATTCAAAAAGGGGCCAAAAACAGAGCCTGGAAACTATAGGCCGGTAAGTTTAACATCTGTTGTGGGTAAACTGTTTGAAGGTTTTCTGAGAGATGCTATATTAGAGCATCTCAACGGAAATAAGCAAATAACGCCATATCAGCATGGCTTCGTGAGGGATCGGTCATGTCAGACTAATTTAATCAGTTTCTATGATGAGGTAAGTTCTAGACTTGACAGCGGCGAATCAATGGATGTCGTATATCTGGACTTCTCCAAAGCATTTGACACTGTACCACATAAAAGGTTAGTATATAAAATGAGAATGCTCGGACTGGGAGAAAACATCTGTATGTGGGTAAGTAACTGGCTCAGTGATAGAAAACAGAGGGTGGTTATTAACGGTACACACTCAGATTGGGTCACTGTCACTAATGGGGTACCTCAGGGGTCAGTATTGGGCCCTATTCTCTTCAATATATTTATTAATGATCTTGTAAAAGGCTTGCATAGTAAAGTATCAATTTTCGCAGATGACACTAAACTGTGTAAAGTAATTTACACTGATGAGGACAGTATACTACTACAGAGGGATCTGGATAGATTGGAGGCTTGGGCAGATAAGTGGCAGATGAGGTTTAACACTGATAAATGTAAAGTTATGCACATGGGAAGGAAAAATGCAAGTCACCCGTACATACTAAATGGTAAAACACTCGGTAACACTGACATGGACGTGTCAGGCAGCTGCTGCCAAGGCCAACAAGATAATGGGTTGCATCAGAAGGGGCATAGATTCCCGTGATAAGAACATAGTCCTACCACTTTACAAATCGCTAGTCAGACCACACATGGAGTACTGTGTACAGTTCTGGGCTCCTGTAAACAAGGCAGACATAGCAGAGCTGGAGAAGGTCCAGAGGAGGGCATCTAAAGTAATAACTGGAATGGGGCAACTACAGTACCCTGAAAGATTATCAAAATTAGGGTTATTCACTTTAGAAAAAAGACGACTGAGGGGAGATCTAATTAATATGTATAAATATATCAGGGGTCAGTACAGAGATCTATCCCATCAGCTATTTATCCCCAGGACTGTGACAGTGACGAGGGGACATCCTCTGCGTCTGGAGGAAAGAAGGTTTGTACACAAACATAGAAAAGGATTCTTTACGGTAAGAGCAGTGAGACTCTGGAACTCTCTGCCTGAGGAGGTGGTGATGGTGAGTACAATAAAGGAATTCAAGAGGGGCCTGGACGTATTTCTGGAGCTTAATAATATTACAGGCTATAGCTACTAGAGACGGGTCGTTGATCCAGGGAGTTATTCTGATTGCCTGATTGGAGTCGGGAAGGAATTTTTTATTCCCCTAAAGTGGAGAAAATTGGCTTCTACCTCACAGGATTTTTTTTTTGCCTTCCTCTGGATCAACTTGCAGGATAACAGGCCGAACTGGATGGACAAATGTCTTTTTTTGGCCTTATGTACTATGTTACTATGTTACTTTTTAAGGAGCAGTTAAGGTCTGAAGTCACTTTGTGAGGCTTACATAATAGAGACCACCCATAAATGGCCCCATTTTTGAAACTACACCCCTCAAGGTATTCAAAACTGATTCTACAAACTTTCTTCACCCTTTAGAAGGAAAATGGAGATGACATTTCAGAATTTAACTTTTTTGGCAGATTTTCCATTTTAATCCATTTATTCCAGTAAGGCCTCATGCACACGACCGTTGTGTGCATCCGTGGCCGTTGTTCCGTTTTCCGTGATTTTCAGCGGAACCATTGACTTTCAATGGGTCCGTTGAAAACTCGGAAAATGCACCGTTTGTCATCCGCCTCCGTGATCCGTGTATCCTGTCCGTCAAAAAAATATGACCTGTCCTATTTTTTTGACGGACAACGGTTCAAGGACCCATTCAAGTCAATGGGTCAGTGAAAGAACACGGATGCACACAAGATTGGCATCCGTGTCCTTGATCCGTGGCCGTAGGTTACTTTCATACAGATGGATCTGAAGATCCGTCTGCATAAAAACTTTTTCAGAGCTGAGTTTTCACTTCGTGAAAACTCAGATCCGACAGTATATTCTAACACAGAGGCGTTCCCATAGTGATGGGGACGCTTCTAGTTAGAATATACTACGAACTGTGTACATGACTGCCCCCTGCTGCCTGGCAGCACCCGATCTCTTACAGGGGGCCGTGATCAGCACAATTAACCCCTCAGGCGCTGCACCTGAGGGGTTAATTGTGCATATCATAGCCCCCTGTAAGAGATCAGGGGCTGCCAGGCAGCAGGGGGAAGACCCCCCTGCCTCCCCAGTTTAAATTTCATTGCTGACCAGTGCGCCCCCACTCCCTCCCTCTATTGTAATAATAACATTGGTGACCAGTGTGCGGCCTCCCCCGGTCCCCCCTCCCTCCCTCTATTGTAATAATAACATTGGTGGCACAGTGTGCGGCCTTCCCCTGGCCCCCCTCCCTCCCTCTATTGTATTAATAACATTGGTGGCCAGTGTGCAGCCTCCCCTCTACTTTCCCCCCACGATCATTGGTGGCAGCTAAGTTCCGATCGGAGTCCCAGTTTAATCGCTGGGGCTCCGATCGGTAACCATGGCAACCAGGATGTTACTGCAGTCCTGGTTGCCATGGTTACTTAGCAATAATAGAAGCATCATACTTACCTGCTGGCTGCTGCGCTGTCTGTGACCGGCCGGGAGCTCCTCCTACTGGTAAGTGACAGATCATTAAGCAATGCACAGACCTGTCACTTACCAGTAGGAGGAGCTCCCGGCCGGACACAGACATCGCAGCAGCCAGCAGGTAAGTATAATGCTTCTACTATTGCTAAGTAACCATGGCAACCAGGACTGCAGTAGCCTCCTGGTTGCCATGGTTACCGATTGGAGCCCCAGCGATTAAACTGGGACTCCAATCAGAACTCCGCTGGCACCGATGATCGGGGGGGAGGTGAGGCCGCACACTGGCCACCAATGTTATTATTACAATAGAGGGAGGGAGGGGGAGCCGGGGGGGGGGGGGCGCACACTGTGCCACCAATGTTATTATTACAATAGAGGGAGGGAGGGGGGTCTGCGGCACCTGAGGGGTTAATTGTGCTAATCACTGCCCCCTGTAAGAGATCGGGTGCTGCCAGGCAGCAGGGGGCAGTTATGTACACAGTTTGTAGTATATTCTAACTTGAAGCGTCCCCATCACCATGGGAACGCCTCTGTGTTAGAATATACTGTCGGATATGAGTTTTCACGATGTAACTCAAATCCGATGGTATATTCTAACATAGAGGCGTTCCCATGGTGATGGGGATGCTTCAAGTTAAAATATACCATCGGATTGGAGAAAACTCAGATCCGATGGTATAAAAGGGACTCCTGACTTTACATTGAAAGTCAAAGGGGGACGGATCCATTTGCAATTGCACCATATTGTGTCAACGTCAAACGGATCCGTCCCCATTTACTTGCATTGTAATTCAGGACGGATCAGTTTGGCTCTGCACGGCCAGGCGAACACCAAAATGACTTTTTCCTTCATGTCCGTGGATCCTCCAAAAATTAAGGAAGACCCACGGACGAAAAAATGGTCACGGATCACAGACCAACGGAACCCCGTTTTGCGGACAGTGAAAAAATACTGTCATGTGCATGAGGCCTAACAATGCAAGGGTTAACAGCCAAACAAAACTCTATATTTATTGCCCTGATTCTGTAGTTTACGGAAACACACTCTATATGTGGTTGTAAACTGCTGTACCGGGCACACAGGAGGGCGCAGAAGGAAAGGAACGCCATATGGTTTTTGGAGAGCAGATTTCACTGGGATAATTTTAAAGTTGCCACGTCACATTTGAAAACCCCCTGATGCACCCCTAGAGTGGAAACTCCCCAAAAATACCCCATTTTGAAAACTACGGGATAAGGTTGCAGTTTTGTTGATACTATTTTAGGGTACATATGATTTTTGGTTGACTATATTACACTTTTTGTGAGGCAAGGTAACAAAAACTGTTTTGGCACCGTTTTTATTTTTTGTTATTTACAATGTTTATCTGACAGATCATGTGGTATTTTTATAGAGCAGGTTGTTACAGGTGAGACAATACAAAATATGACTACTTTTTTGGTTGTTTGTTTCAGTTTTACATAATAAAGCATTTTGAAAAAATATATATTTTAGTGTCTCCATATTCTGAAAGCCATTGTTTTTTATTTTTTGGTCTTCTGTAGGGGTTCATATTTTTCGATATGAGATGATGGTTTGATTGGTACTATTTTAGGGTGCAGTATTACTTTTTGATCGATTGGTATTACACGTTTTATGATCTAAGGTGACCAAAAAATAGTTTTTTTGACACAGTTTTTTTTTTTTACGGTATTTATCTGAAAAGTTAGGTCATCTGATATTTTTATAGAAAAGGTTGTTACAGACAAGGCAATACCTAATATGTATACTTTTTTTATTTATTTAAGTTTTACATAATATCATTTTTGAAACAAAAAAAAAATCATGTTTTAGTCTCTCCATAGTCTGAGAGCCATATATATTTTTTTTTTGGGTGATTGTCTTAGGTAGGGTATCATTTTTGTGGGATGAGATGATGGTTTGATTGGCACTATTTTGGGGTGCATTTGACTTTTTGCTCACTTGCTATTACACTTTTTGTGATGTAAGGTGACAAAAATAGCTTTTTTAGAACAGTTTAAATTTTTTACGGTGTTCAACTGAGGGGTTAGATCATATGATATTTTTATAGAGCAGGTTGTTACGGACATGGCAATACCTAATATGTATACTTATTTATTTATTTAAGTTTTATACAATATAATATCTTTTTTGAAACAAAAAAAATCATGTTTTAGTGTCTCCATAGTCTGAGAGCCATAGTTTTTAATTTTTTGGGCCATTGTCTTAGATTGGGGCTAATTTTTTGCTGGATGAGGTGATGGTTTTATTTGTACTATTTTAGGGGGGCATATGCCTTTTTGATCACTTGGTGTTGCACTTTTAGTGATGTAAGTTTTTTTAGCACAGTTTTTATTTCATTTTTATTTATTTATTATTTTTGTTGACAGTGTTCACCTGAGGGGTTAAATAATCTGATATTTTTGTAGTGCAGGTCGATACAGATGCGGCGATACCTAATATGTCTACTTTTCTTTTTTTCCCTATTTTAAAAAATATGTTTTTTTACTTTATTTTGAGAAAAGGACGCTTTTTTTTTTTTTTTTTTTACTATTTTTCACTTTATTTTTTGTCCCACTCTGGGATTCTGGGGTGTCTGATCCCCATGATCATATGAATGCTGATAATAGTCCCGCGGGCGGCCCGACGCGCACAGCATCATTATAATCTATGATGCTGTGCGCTCCACTGCGTACGATCAATGCCACTGCGGGACATATGGCCCGCTCACGGACCATATATCTCTGAGGGCATACGGTCGTGGGCAAGAGGCCTACTTCTGTATTGTGATGCATTGGCTGTAAGTGTATTACACACTGTAATACACTTCAGCCAGCTTGACTGTGAGATCCAGGGGGCTGGAACTCACAGGCTGTCACGGAAGGCATCCACGATGCCCAAGGAAGGCATCGGGCTGCCTTCCCTGCCATCGGGTCCCTGTCACAGCAGCATGGAGACCCGATGGCCACCCCGCACCCAGTATGATCCCGCACGTGCCGCAGTCAGCACTGTCCACGCCAGTGTGAGGGTTAATGCGCATTGGTGTTTTCACTGATGCCGGCGCATACAGCAGGGTTCCGGCTATCAGTGACTGCCAGACCCCTGCCGCTGATCGGGCGCTGGTCCTTAAGTCACGTCCACCAGCGCCGTACATGTACGGTGTGGGTCCTTATTGGGTTAATAGCACTCTTTCTATTTTTGCATATGACTCCAAGCTATGTGGTACTGTGCAGCCTATGGAAGATGTCCACAAACTGACTTGGACATTCAGGGTGTTTTGACATAAACTTGGCAAATGAGGTTTAATGTAAAGTGCATAAAATGCATTTATGCATCTGGGTAGTGAAAATCTACATGCTTCATATGTCCTAGGGTGAGTAACATTTAGATAGTCATTTGTGGATAAGGATTTGGGTGTACTTGTAGATCATTGATTAACCCCTTAAGGGCTCATGTACACGGCCGTGTTTATACGTGGAACCACGGGCTGGATTCCTGCTGAGAGCAGGATCGCACGGCGTCATTGGTTGCTATGACGCCGTGCGCTCCCTGCTGCCGCCGCAATACGGTGATACACTGGTATGATCTATACCAGTGTGTCACTGTACTGTGGCGGCAGCAGGGAGCGCACGGCATCATAGCAACCAATGACGCCGTGCGCTCCTGCTCTCAGCAGGAATCCAGCCCGTGGTTCCACGGACCGCTCACGGCCGTCAAACACGGCCGTGTGCATTCGGCCTTAAGGACTCGGCCCTATTTCACCTTCTGGATTTGGCAACTTTTTGCAAATCTGACCAGTGTCACTTTAAGTGCTGATAACTTTAAAAGGCTTTGACTTATCCAGGCCATTCTGAGATTGTTTTTTCGTCACATATTGTACTTCATGACACTGGTAAAATGAAGTAAAAATAAAATCATTTTTATTTATAAAAAAATACTAAATTTAACAATTTTTTTTTAAAAATTGCACATTTCCAAGTTTCAATTTCTCTACTTCTATAATACATAGTAATACCTCCAAAAATAGTTATTACTTTACATTCCCCATATGTCTACTTCATGTTTGGATCATTTTGGGAATGATATTTTATTTTTTGGGAATGTTACAAGGCTTAGAAATTTAGAAGCAAACTTTGAACTTTTTCAGATATTTAAAAAAAAAACAATTTTTAGGGACCAGTTCAGGTCTGAAGTCACTTTGCGAGGCTTACATAATAGAAACCACCCAAAAAATAACCCCATTCTACACCCCTCAAGGTATTCAAAACTGATTTTACAAACTTTGTTAACTCTTTAGGTGTTCCACAAGAATTAATAGAAAATAGAGATACAATTTCAAAATTTCCCTTTTTTGGCAGATTTTCCATTTTAATATTTTTTTCCAGTTACAAAGCAAGGGTTATAAGCCAAACAAAACTCAATATTTATGGCCCTGATTCTGTAGTTTACAGAAACACCCCATATGTGGTCGTAAACTACTGTACAGGCACACGGCAGGGCGCAGAAGGAAAGGAATGCCATACGGTTTTTGGAAGGCAGATTTTGCTGGACTTTTTTTTACACCATGTCCCATTTGAAGCCCCCTTGATGAAACCCTAGAGTAGAAACTCCATAAAAGTGACCCCATCTAAGAAACTACACCCCTCAAGGTATTCAAAACTGATTTTACAAACTTTGTTAACCCTTTAGGTGTTCCACAAGAGTTATTGGCAAATGGAGATGAAATCTCAGAATTTAAATTTTTGGGCAAATTTTCCATTTTAATCCATTTTCCCAGTAACAAAGCAAGGGTTAACAGACAAACAAAACTCAATATTTGTGGCCCTGATTCTCTAGTTTACAGAAACACCCCATATGTGGTCGTAAATAGCTGTACAGGCACACGGCAGGGCGCAGAAGGAAAGGAATGCCATACGGTTTTTGGAAGGCAGATTTTGCTGGACTGTTTTTTTTTACACCATGTCCCATTTGAAGCCCCCCTGATGCACTCCTAGAGTAGAAACTCCAAAAAGTGGCCACATTTTAGAAACTACGGGATAGGGTGGCAGTATTGTTGGTACTAGTTTAGGGTACATATTATTTTTGGTCGCTCTATATTACACTTTTTGTGAGGCAAGATAACAAGAAATAGCTGTTTTGGCACCGTTTTTATTTTTGTTATTTACAACATTCATCTGACAGGTTAGATCATGTGATATTTTTATAGACCAGGTTGTCACGGATGTGGTGATACCTAATATGTATACTTTTTTTTATTTATGTAAGATTTGCACAATGATTTAATTTTTGAAGCAAAAAAAATCATGTTTTAGTGTTTCCATAGTTTCCATAAAGTTTTTGGGCGATTACCTTGGGTAGGGTATGATTTTTGCGGGATGAGATGACGGTTTTATTGGCACTATTTTGGGGTGCGTGTGACTTTTTGATCGCTTGCTATTACACTTTTTGTGATGTAAGGTGACAAAAAATGGTTTATTTAGCACAGTTTTTATTTTAAATTTTTTATGGTGTTCATCTGAGGGGTTAGGTCATGTGATATTTTTATAGAGCTGGTAGATACGGACGCGGCGATACCTAATATGTATACTTTTTATTTATTTATGTAAGTTTTACACAATAATATCATTTTTGAAACAAAAAAATAATCATGTTTTAATGTCTCCATATTCTGAGAGCCATAGTTTTTTCAGGTTTTGGGCGATTATCTTAGGTAGGGTCTCATTTTTTGCGGGATGAGATGACGGTTTGATTGACACTATTTTGGGGTGCATATGACTATTTTTTATTTTTTACGGTGTTCATCTCAAGGGTTTGGTTATGTGATATATTTATAGATTCGGTCGATACGAATGTGGAAATACCAAATATGTGTAGTTTTTTATTTATGTAAGTTTTACACAATAACAGCTTTTTTAAAACAAAAAAAAGATGTTTTAGTGTCTCCATATTCTGAGCCATAGTTTTTTTATTTTTTGGGCGATTGTCTCAGGTAGGGGCTCATTTTTAGATTGGTACTATTTTTGTGGGCAAATGCCTTTTTGATCGCTTGCTGTTGTACTTTTTGTGATGTAAGGTGACAGAAAATGGTTTATTTAGCACAGTTTTTATTTTTTATTTTTTACGGTGTTCATCTGAGGGTTAGGTCATGTGATATGTTTATAGAGCCGGTCGATATGGACCCGGTGATACCTAATATGTATACTCCCCCCCCCCCCCCCCTATTTTTTATCAATTTTTTTTTCACTTTATTTGGGGAAAATTACGTTTTTGTTTATTTTTACTTGAAACTTTTAATTTTTTTGAGGGGAAAACTTTATTTTTTCAACTTTTTTTCACTTTATTTTTTGTCCCACTTTGGGGGTATATTCCTTTACAATGCATTCCAATACTTCTGTATTGGAATGCATTGGCTGTATGAGTAATACTGTGTGTATTACTCATACAGCTTCCAGGGCCTGTGAGATCCAGGGGGCTGGATCTCACAGGCTCTTCACTGGAAGGCAGCGCAGATGCCTCAGGAAGGCATCGTGCTGCCTTCCATGCCATCGGATCCCCCCCACAGCCCCATGGGGACCCGATGGCACCACCGCCGCACCAGGCAAAAGCCGCAAACCGCAGGTCTGAATTGACCCCCCCCCCCGCGCATTTAGCCGAGGTGCCTGCTCAATGATTTTGTGCAGGCACCTTGTTCCATGTGACAGATTTCCTTTAACAAGCAGCCGACTGTCGGGAAGGAACACTTCCTTCCAGACAATCTGCTCCTAGTCGCCCTGTGTAAATCCACCTTTAGTTATGAGGTAAGATTGAAAGAATTAAATTTATGTAGTATTGAGAAGAGACGTCTAAAAGGAGACATGATTAACCTATACAAATATATAAATGGGCTGTACAAACAATATGGTGAAAAGCTGTTCCATGTAAAATCCACTCAAAAGACAAGGGGGAACTGCCTCTGTCTGGAGAAGAAAAAGTTCAGTCTTTAAAAAGGGCTTAGGGCTTAAAGTAAATAACATTAATGCTTATGAAAATATGTAGAAATCTGGGTCTCACACCCCTTTTCTAAAATTCACATCCTCACCTATCTCTTGGTTGAACTTAATGGACTAATATCTTTTAGACTTCATGGACTTATGTAAATATGTAAAATCCTTTTAGAAATGCAGAAAATTTTAGAGCTGAACTTGGACATACTCATATTTTCACCCAGGCAGCCCCCCTGATGCTCCGATGCGCTCCCTTGCCCTGAGCTAGATCGCGCAGGGCATGGATTCTTTTGTTTGCAACAACACACTGCCAGGTGGAAGCTTCCACAGTGTTTTCGGTGACATCACTGGCTCTAATGGGTGGGCTTTAGCGGTGCCCTAGCCGTTTTACTCACGCGGCGGGCGGTGATCGGAACTGGGTGCCTGCTGAAATCAATCAGCAGGCACCCTGGGACAATGAGCAGGGGGGAGTCCTGTGACCCCCCCGTATCATCAATTCAGACCTGCGGTTTGCTGCGTTTCCGGTTTATTTGGGTCTCTAGTAACCTGATAACCAGGAACAGGATGGTGATCAGTGATGTGATAATACACCACCAATCACCATCCTGCGATCCTGAGAAATCACCATCCTGCGATCCTGAGAGGTGATGGTGACATCACCTCTCAGGATTGTTTCTGATTGGCTGCGGGGGAGGGCGGGAGGTTTAACTTGATGCAGCTCTCCTCTCCTCCTCCTTTCTGTGTCCGGGAGCGAGGAGAGAGGAGCCTGCATCGCATCTGTGCCCAGCAACCCCCCATCTGTGCCTGGCACCCCATTCTGACCCTCTACAGTGCCATCTAGCACTAAAAGGTATTTAGGGAAAGGTTAGGGACATGTTAGGTTAGGTAGGGATATTCAGGGAAAGTTTAGTGAAAAAGAAAGAAAGTTTAATTGTTGCATCACCCTAAAACCCCCCCAGGGTCCCCCTAAGACCCCCCCAGCACAGCTGTGTGACCCTAGACCCCCAGGGGTGCTGCAGCTTGCCCCCCTGCCCCCCCCACATTTTTTTTGGGTGCAAGCAGTTCTTTATTTTTTTCTGCGTACGCTGACTGTGGCCGGCACTCTTAGCGTCCGGCCACTCTTAGCGCATCGCAGACCCCACCGCTGATCTGCTTCGGATGGCTGATCAGCAATTTTGAAAAAAACAAACATTTTTTGGCCTTTTTTTTTTGTTTTAGGGATAGGTGCACGAACACCCATGCCCCCACACTAAATAAAGATTTCCACACACACACATGCACACAGACACTCCCCTATGGCCCGCCGGATGTTCTCGGCCGTGGAGGCATGCATCCAGCTTGCCTCCGACTCCAAGAGCCCCAGTGAGGATGACGATGACCCCACTTTCACCTTCGCCATGAGCCCCCAAGGTGGCAGAGACACTGCCAGGCAGAGCAAGGGGACATGCCAGGGACCCTGTGGCCCACACTAGTACGAGAAGCTCTGAGGCTCGTACAAGTTTTCCAGGCCACCAGTTAAGTCCATCAGAGCCCCCTACTGGTGAACTTGCATGGTGTACCCCAGAGCGTTTTAAGCCTGTGATTCCTGATTTTGTTGGCCAACCAAGAATCCAGATTCACACAGTGGGCTTCACTAAATATGACTATTTTAGTCTTTTTTTCAGTGATCACTTTGTGAATCAGGTGGTGGAGCAAACGAACCTGTACACCCAACAGTTCATTGCTCAACACCCGGGCTCCTTTTTGACTAGGGCCGGTGGCTGGACTCCGGTCAGTGCAGCTGAGATGAGGATGTTTTGGGGCCTTGTGCTGCACATGGGCCTAGTAAAAAAAAACAGTGTCAGGCATTACTAGAGTGGGGACGTCCTCTACCAGACCCCACTTTACAGTACCGGCCATGACATGTACCCGGTTTGAGGCCATCCGGAAATGCCTGCATTATCCAGATAATGCAGCATGTCCCCCCCAAGGTGATCCTGCCTATGACCGCCTGTACAAAATCAGGCCGGTCATCGATCACTTTGGGGACAAATTTTTGGAGGCTTATGTACCTGGAAGGAAGGTCGCGGTTGATGAGTCTCTCATTGCTTTCAAGTGAAGACTCATTTTACACCAGTATGTTCCCTCTAAGCGGGCGAGGTATGGCATGAAGTTGTACAAACTTTGTCAGAGTACCTCAGGGTACAATTACAAGTTTCGTGTGTACGAGGGGCGAGATTCCCGTATTGAACCCCCAGAATGTCCCCCCACTATGGGTGTTAGCGGGAAACTTGTGTGGGACCTTATGCACCCACTGGTAGATAAGGGTTACCACCTGTACGTGGATAACTTTTAGATTAGTATCCCCTTGTTCCAGTCCCTTGCCGACAGATCCACGTCCACTTGTGGGACTGTACGGAAAAATCAACGTGGCCTCCCTACCCACCACCCCCTCCAGGTACCTATACCCAGGGGTGAGACCCGTGCCCTTACCAGTGGAAACCTGTTGCTAGTCAGATATAAGGACAAGAGGGACGTCCTTGTACTGTTCACAATTCATGGTAACGGCATCACTCCTGTCCCTGTGCGAGGTACCGCAGCAACGGTCCTCAAGCCCGATTGTATAGTTGACTGCAATCGGTATATGGAAGGAGTTGATCTCTCTGATCAAGTCCTCAAGCCATATAATGCTATGCGCAAAACCCAGGCATGGTACAAAAAAGTTACGGTCTACTTGGTACAGGTTGCCTTGTACAACTCTTTTGTGTGGTCCGGGAGCACTGGCAACACAGGGAAATTCCTCCAGTTCTATGAGGCAGTCCTCAAGGCCCTGATCTTTTCTGACCGGGAAAGAGCAGGCCGGAATACCTCAGGAACTGGGGGTGCCCGGATCGTCCCTGGCCAACACTTTCCAGCCCAATCCCTGGATCTTAATCCAATAGAAAACTTGTGGGGTGACATCAAAAATGCAGTTTCTGAGGCAAAACCAAGAAATAGAGAAGAACTGTGAAATGTAGTCCAATCATCCTTGGGCTGGAATACCTGCTCACAGGTGCCAGAAATTGGTTGACTCCATGCAGCACAGATGTACAGCAGTTCTCAGAAACAGTGGTTATACAAATAAATAAGCTATTATGAGATTGTTTTCTCATGATACATTGTACTTCATGACAGTCATAAATTAGATTCAATATATTTCACCTTTATTTATGAAAAAATCCAAAATTTACAAAAATTTTACCTCAGAAAATATTTATCACTTAACATTCCCTATATGTCTACTTTACGTTGGCATCATTTTATAAGAAGATAATTTTTAAGAAAATTTCCAAAACCCACTTTTTAAGGACCAGTTCAGTTCTGAAGTCACTTTATAGGGCTTACATAGAAACCACCCATAAATTACCACATTTTAGAAAGTTATTCAAAACTGATTTTACAAACTTTGTTAACCCTTTAGGTCGTCCACAAGAATTAATGGAAAATTTAGATGAAATTTCTAAACTTTTTTTGGTGGATTTTTAATTTTAATAATTTTTTTTCCTGTAACACGTCAATGGTTAACAGCCAAACAAAACTCAATATCTATTACCCTGATTCTGCAGTTTACAGAAACACCCCACATGTGGTTGTAAACTGCTGTAAGGGCACACGGCTGGACGCAGAAGAAAAGGAGCGCCACATGGTTTTTGGAAGGCAGATTTTGTAGTACTGGTTTTTAGACACCATGTCCCATTTGAACGCCCCGTGATGCACCCCTACAGTAGGAAATCCATTTAGGAAACTACGGGATAAGGTGACATTTTATTGGTATTATTTTTGGGTGCATATGATTTTTAATCTCTCTATATTACATTTTTGTGAGGCAAGGTAACCAAAAATGGCTGTTCTGGCACAGTTTTCATTTTTTGCTTTTTACAATGTTCATCTGACAGGGTAGATCATGTGCTATTTTTATAGAGCAGGTTGTTACAGACACGATGATATCAAATATGTCTACTTTGTTTGTTTCGGTGTTACATAATAAAGCATTTTAAAAAAAAAGTTTTTGTGTCTCCATTTTGTGAATGCCATATTTTTTTTTATTTTTCTGCCGATCATCTTGTGCAGGGGCTCGTTTTTTGCAGGAAGAGTTGATGTTTTTATTGTTACCATTTTTGGGTACATATGATTTTTTAGCACATTTTTTATTTATTTATTTTTACGGTGTTCACCTGAGGGGTTATGTAATGTGATATTTTATAGAGCTGGTTGTTACAGACACGGCAATGTGTAATATGTCTATGTCTTTTTTTATTTTATTTCACTTTACCACAATAATAGCAGTTTGAAGCAAAAAAATTATGTTTTAGTGTCTCCATATTCTAAGAGCATTTTTTATGGGATGAGGTGACGTTTCACTGGTACCATTTTGGGAGGCATACACCTTTTTGATCACTTGGTGTTGCACTTTTAGTAGTGTACGGTGACAAAAATTACAGTGTTTACCTGACGGGGTATATTATGGGATATATTTATACAGCTGGTCATTATGGATGCGGCAATACCTAATGTGTGTGTTTTTTCATTTTTTTTCTATTTTTTATTATACAATCAGGGGAAAGGGGCGTTCTTTTACTTGAAACTTAATTTTTTATTATTAAAAACACTTTTTTTTTACTTTTTTTAAACTTTATTTCTGTCCCACGCTGGGACTTCAACTTTTGGGGGTCTCATCCCCTCTGCAATCCATTACAATCAGGGCCGTCTTTACCAAGGGGCAAAAGGGGCAGCTGCCCCGGGCCCAGTTGCTTCTGGGGGGCCCAAGGCAGCTTCCTCTTGAGCCCTGATAGCCACTGCCCCGGGTGTCAGGCTGTCAGCTTCACAGGGGGTGAGTCCCGGCATTGTACTGTGTTAGAGCTGTGAATGTGATCTAGGACCTTAATGACATCATCACCATGTGACTAGTAACCTAGCAATATTACTGGTCACATGGCTATGAGGTCATCACAGGTCCTAGCAGGAGTGTTGCAGGTGAAGTTTGCCTTAACTGTGGAGCTTTTTTTGTGTGAAGATTATATCAGAAAAAGGTGACACTCAGGGGCTGCTTTGCTAATATACTGTAAACTACTGTATAATGGGGTGCTGTATACTGTGTGGGGCTGTATACTGTGTGGGGCTGTATACTGTGTGGGGCCTGTATACTGTGTGGGGCCTGTATACTGTGTGGGGCCTGTATACCGTGTGGGGCCTGTATACTGTGTGGGGCTGTATACTGTATGGGGGCCTGTATACTGTGTGGGGGGCCTGTATACTGTGTGTGGGGCCTGTATACTGTGTGGGGCCTGTATACTGTGTGGGGCCTGTATACTGTGTGGGGCCTGTATACTATGTGGGGACTGTATACTGTGTGGGGGGCCTGTATACTGTGTGGGGGGGGGGGGCCTGTATACTGTGTGGGGCCTGTATAATGTGGGGGGGCCTGTATATTGTGGGGGGGGGGCTGTATAGTGTGGGGGGGCCTGTATACTGTGTGGGGCCTGTATACTGTGTGGGGCCTGTATACTGGGGGGGCTGTATACTGGGGGGGCTGTATAGTGTGTGGGGGTCTGTATAGTGTGGGGGGGCCTGTATAGTGTGGGGGCCTGTATACTGTATACTGTGGGTGCTGTATATTGTGGAGTGCTATACTGCTGTACTGTATAGTGTGGGGTGCTGTATCATGTATAGTTTGGGGTGCTGTATACTGTATACTGTGGGTGATGTATAGTGTGGAGTGCTATACTGCTGTACTGTATAGTGTGGGGTGCTGTATAGTGTGGGGTGCTGTATCATGTATAATTTGGGGTGCTGTATAGTGTAGGGTGCTGTATCATGTATAGTTTGGGGTGCTGTATACGATGAGGTGCTATACTGCTCTACTGTATACTGTTGTATACTGTGGGGTGCTATACTGCTCTACTGTATACTGTTGTATACTGTGGGGTGCTGTATACTGTGGGCTGCTATACTATATACTGTGGGGTACTGTATAGTGTGGGGTGCTGTATACTATAGGGTGCTATACTGCATACTGTGGGTTGCTATATACTATAGGGTGCTATACTGCATACTGTGGGGTGCTGGGGTGCACTGTAACACTAGGGTGAGCCGAGCCCCGGTCTCCTTCCTGCAGAGTGGTGCCCACTTCCAGCCTGAACCCAGCTGCCCAGAGCACTGATCCTGAGCCGCTGGAGTCTTCAGAACTGGAAGTATTTACAGTCATTCACTGTACTCTACCAGATGTGTGGATTTTTTGTGTGTGTGTTGTGGTGGAGGGCGCAATTGCCTGCTAGGGTGTGGGAAGACGGGATCCAGGGGGCCCAAGTAAATTTTTGCCCAGGGTCCAATCAATATTAAAGACGGCCCTGATTACAATACATCTGTATTGTAATGCATTTCCTGTTAGTGCATTAGACTAATACACTAAAGATTGCCTAGGAGACCCAGCCTGGGGGTGGATCTCCTCGGCTTCCATAGAAGGCAGGTCCCGATGCCTCAGCAAGGCATTAGGCTGCCTTCTCACCCATCGGGTCCCCGTCACCCTGGCGATGGGACCCAATGGGATCCCTCAATGCAATGACTACAAACCCCTTCAATGCCGCAGTCAGCATTGAACGCAGCATGGGAGGGGTTAATCCGCCGGCATCTGCTTTTATAGTGATGCTGGTGGATACAGCAGGTGCCCGGCTATCTGTGACTGCCAGGCCCCTTCAGTGATCTGGCTCCAGTGCCCGCCCAATCACCATGACATAATAGTTCATTAAATTGCGGCAAATCACCTGCTGCCATGACGTACTATTACGTCATGTGTCAGGAAGGTGTTAAAGTGGTTTTCCACTGAAATACCGAAGTTATCCAACGAAGTCTCGTGAGATTTCATGAATAGCTGTCTTCGCCTCATTGGAGGCCATACATTTTAATGCTATATGGAGACAGATCTCCATACACTATTAATCCGAAGTTTTGAGCGAAATGACTTTGGATTTAGGCTCATCACTACTTTACATGAAAAATACACCCCTTTGCCTAATTAAGTCATTTAAAAATGGTTAAAAATAGAAACAAATAAAAAATAGACATATTTGGTATCGCTGCATCCGTAACTAATGGCTCTATACAAATATCACATGATCTATCCCATCAGGTGAATAAAGTAAAAAATAAATGAGTAAAAATAATGCCAAAACAGCTATTTTTTATCACCTCACCTCCCTAAAAACATAATATTAAGCATACAAAAAGTCGTATGTACCCCAAAATGATACCAATGAAAATGTCACTTCCTGTGAAAATGGCACTTCCTGAAAAAAAATGGGCCCTCACACAAGACCATAGCCAGAGTTTTTTTTAAATATAGCAATAATAAACTGAAAACTTGATTTTTTCCCCCAAAAATGCTCTTATTGTGTAAAACTAAAAAATAGACATATTTGATATCTTTGTATCCGCAACTACCTGCTCTATTGTTATTTTTTCTGGTGAATACTTGAAAATATTGTTACTAAAATAGCTTTTTTGTCACCTTGCCTCCCAAAAAATATAATATCAGGTCATCAAAAAGTCTTATGTACTTGAAAATGGTACTGATAAAAAAGTATAGTCTGTCCTGGAAAAGACAAGCCCTCAGACTTCTATGTTGGCGCAAAAATTAAAATGTTATGGATTTTAGCATATGGCAATGCAAAATAGAACAGATTTTTAATAAAAAGAGATTTTATTATGCAGAACTAGTAAAACATAAAAAAATCTTAAAAGTGTTATTGCCATAATTGTATCTGGACACTGACACAAATTGTGTTTTTTTTTAATCTATTTTCTAAAACATATTCAAGTTATAGTTATATAATGGACATGACCTTCACCTCCCTTTCCCCATCGGCGAGGGTATTTACTCCCAGACTTCCTGGATGCCCCATAGAGGACATTGTTAGGGCGACTATAAGGTCAGAACACGTGGCCGATCGCAACGCCATTATGCCGCCTAAAGCAGCGCCTAAGTATACTAGGCAGGCAGCTACACCGTCCCAGCGGTGCCGAGATTGGAATGAGCCCTCTGGGGACCCTAGTGAACCAAGTCGCCACTGGCCAGGAGTTGAAGGGGACGATACTGCTTGGGATCATTTATCAGATTCAATGGATGAAGGGGAGGAGGGATCCATGCCATCCACACAATCCTCTGTACTTCTCCACCAGACCCTGCAGCATCTACCCACCAAAGCAGATTTTAAAGTGTTAATAGCAGAAGTCAGAAGTGCTTGCAAGTCTGAAATATCCTCTGTCAGACACAATTTTAAACAGTTATCTAGTCGCATGGACTCAATAGAAACAGAACATGATGACACATGCAGAAGTGTTGCCAACCTACAATCTATCATAACCTCTCGGTCTCAAATTATCAGAATATAACGCTCGTCATCTGGAAGATTTGGATAATAGAGGGTAAAGAAACAATATTCACATTAGAGGCCTGCCTGAGTCTGACGCGGATGAAAATCTACAAGACATATTGTCAGATCTCTTCAACGCTATAATGGGGTCTCAAACGCCGCAAGCTATTAAACTAGAGTGGGCTCACAGAGCACTGCGCTAGGGATGAGCGAACTCGAACTGTATAGTTCGGGTTCGTACCGAATTTTGGGGTGTCCGTGACACGGACCCGAACCCGGACATTTTCGTAAAAGTCCGGGTTCGGGTTCGGTGTTCGTCGCTTTCTTGGCGCTTTTGTGACGCTTTCTTGGCGCTTTTTGAAAGGCTGCAAAGCAGCCAATCAACAAGCGTCATACTACTTGCCCCAAGAGGCCGTCACAGCCATGCCTACTATTGGCATGGCTGTGATTGGCCAGAGCACCATGTGACCCAGCCTCTATTTAAGCTGGAGTCACATAGCGCCGCCCGTCACTCTGCTCTGATTAGCGTAGGGAGACGTTGCGGCTGCGACAGTAGGGCGAGATTAGGCAGATTAACTCCTCCAAAGGACTTGATTAATCGATCGATCTGCAGCTGTGCATCATTGAGCTGCTGAAATTCAATTGCTCACTGTTTTTAGGCTGCCCAGACCGTTTGTCAGTCACTTTTTTCTGGGGTGATCGGCGGCCATTTTGTTTCTTGTGGTGCGCCAGCACAAGCTGCGACCAAGTGCATTTAACCCTCAATGGTGTGGTTGTTTTTTTGGCTAAAGCCTACATCAGGGTGAAGCTGTCACACCAAGTGCATTTAACCAGCAATAGTCTGTTTATTTTTTGGCCATATACTACATCAGGGGCAAGCTGCGCCTGTCACCAAGTGCATTTAACCCTCAATGGTGTGGTTGTTTTTTGGCTAAAGCCTACAACAGGGTGAAGCTGTCACACCAAGTGCATTTAACCAGCAATAGTCTGTTCATTTTTTGGCCATATACTACATCAGGGGCAAGCTGCGCCCGTCACCAAGTGCATTTAACCCTCAGTAGTGTGGTTGGTCAAGCTGTCACACCAAGTGCATTTAACCAGCAATAGTCTGTTCATTTTTTGGCCATATACTACATCAGGGGCAAGCTGCGCCCGTCACCAAGTGCATTTAACCCTCAGTAGTGTGGTTGGTCAAGCTGTCACACCAAGTGCATTTAACCAGCAATAGTCTGTTCATTTTTTGGCCATATACTACATCAGGGGCAAGCTGCGCCCGTCACCAAGTGCATTTAACCCTCAGTAGTGTGGTTGGTCAAGCTGTCACACCAAGTGCATTTAACCAGCAATAGTCTGTTCATTTTTTGGCCATATACTACATCAGGGGCAAGCTGCGCCCGTCACCAAGTGCATTTAACCCTCAGTAGTGTGGTTGGTCAAGCTGTCACACCAAGTGCATTTAACCAGCAATAGTGTGGTTATTTTTTGGCCATATCCCAGTCTAATTCTGTTAGTAAATCCATACCGGTCACCCAGCGCCTAAATACTAGGCCTCAAATTTATATCCCGCTAAATCTGTCATTACCGCTGTACTGTTGTGGCTGGGCAAGTTATTTAGTGTCCGTCAAAGCACATTTTTTGTTCAGGGTTGAAATACAATTCCCAATTTAGCAATTTCATAATTTAGTGGTTTCTGCTATATCAGAGCTATTTGAAATCTATCCCTAAAAGGGTATATAATATTCAAGGTGCACATAGGGTCATTCAGAATAACTTCACACACACGCTACTGTGCATTTCCAAGTCTAATTCTGTTAGTAAATCCATACCGGTCACCCAGCGCCTAAATACTAGGCCTCAAATTTATATCCCGCTAAATCTGTCGTTACCGCTGTACTGTTGTGGCTGGGAAAGTTATTTAGTGTCCGTCAAATCACATTTTTTGTTCTGGGTTGAAATACAATTCCCAATTTAGCAATTTCATAATTTAGTGGTTTCTGCTATATCAGAGCTATTTGAAATCTATCCCTAAAAGGGTATATAATATTCAAGGTGCACATAGGGTCATTCAGAATAACTTCACACAGACGCTACTGTGCATTTCCAAGTCTAATTCTGTTAGTAAATCCATACCGGTCACCCAGCGCCTAAATACTAGGCCTCAAATTTATATCCCGCTAAATCTGTCGTTACCGCTGTACTGTTGTGGCTGGGAAAGTTATTTAGTGTCCGTCAAAGCAAATTTTTTGTTCTGGGTTGAAATACAATTCCCAATTTAGCAATTTCATAATTTAGTGGTTTCTGCTATATCAGAGCTATTTGAAATCTATCCCTAAAAGGGTATATAATATTCAAGGTGCACATAGGGTCATTCAGAATAACTTCACACACACGCTACTGTGCATTTCCAAGTCTAATTCTGTTAGTAAATCCATACCGGTCACCCAGCGCCTAAATACTAGGCCTCAAATTTATATCCCGCTAAATCTGTCGTTACCGCTGTACTGTTGTGGCTGGGAAAGTTATTTAGTGTCCGTCAAAGCACATTTTTTGTTCTGGGTTGAAATACAATTCCAAATTTAGCAATTTCATAATTTAGTGGTTTCTGCTATATCAGAGCTATTTGAAATCTATCCCTAAAAGGGTATATAATATTTAAAGGTGCACATAGGGTCATTCAGAATAACTTCACACACACGCTACTGTGCATTTCCAAGTCTAATTCTGTCAGTAAATCCATACCGGTCACCCAGCGCCTAAATACTAGGCCTCAAATTTATATTCAGCTGAATTTGAATACAATACATTGGGCCAAATAATATTTTTGTTGTTGTGGTGAACCATAACAATGAGGAAAACATCTAGTAAGGGACGCGGACGTGGACATGGTCGTGGTGGTGTTAGTGGACCCTCTGGTGCTGGGAGAGGACGTGGCCGTTCTGCCACATCCACACGTCCTAGTGTACCAACTACCTCAGGTCCCAGTAGCCGCCAGAATTTACAGCGATATATGGTGGGGCCCAATGCCGTTCTAAGGATGGTAAGGCCTGAGCAGGTACAGGCATTAGTCAATTGGGTGGCCGACAGTGGATCCAGCACGTTCACATTATCTCCCACCCAGTCTTCTGCAGAAAGCGCACAGATGGCGCCTGAAAACCAACCCCATCAGTCTGTCACATCACCCCCATGCATATCAGGGAAACTGTCTGAGCCTCAAGTTATGCAGCAGTCTCTTATGCTGTTTGAAGACTCTGCTGGCAGGGTTTCCCAAGGGCATCCACCTAGCCCTTCCCCAGCGGTGGAAGACATAGACTGCACTGACGCACAACCACTTATGTTTCCTGATGATGAGGACATGGGAATACCACCTCAGCATGTCTCTGATGATGACGAAACACAGGTGCCAACTGCTGCGTCTTTCTGCAGTGTGCAGACTGAACAGGAGGTCAGGGATCAAGACTGGGTGGAAGACGATGCAGGGGACGATGAGGTCCTAGACCCCACATGGAATGAAGGTCGTGCCACTGACTTTCACAGTTCGGAGGAAGAGGCAGTGGTGAGACCGAGCCAACAGCGTAGCAAAAGAGGGAGCAGTGGGCAAAAGCAGAACACCCGCCGCCAAGAGACTCCGCCTGCTACTGACCGCTGCCATCTGGGACCGAGCACCCCAAAGGCAGCTTCAAGGAGTTCCCTGGCATGGCACTTCTTCAAACAATGTGCTGACGACAAGACCCGAGTGGTTTGCACGCTGTGCCATCAGAGCCTGAAGCGAGGCATTAACGTTCTGAACCTGAGCACAACCTGCATGACCAGGCACCTGCATGCAAAGCATGAAGTGCAGTGGAGTAAACACCTTAAAACCAAGGAAGTCACTCAGGCTCCCCCTGCTACCTCTTCTGCTGCTGCCGCCTCGGCCTCTTCCTCCGCCTCTGGAGGAACGTTGGCACCTGCCGCCCAGCAAACAGGGGATGTACCACCAACACCACCACCACCACCTCCGTCACCAAGCGTCTCAACCATGTCACACGGCAGCGTTCAGCTCTCCATCTCACAAACATTTGAGAGAAAGCGTAAATTCCCACCTAGCCACCCTCGATCCCTGGCCCTGAATGCCAGCATTTCTAAACTACTGGCCTATGAAATGCTGTCATTTAGGCTGGTGGACACAGACAGCTTCAAACAGCTCATGTCGCTTGCTGTCCCACAGTATGTTGTTCCCAGCCGCCACTACTTCTCCAAGAGAGCCGTGCCTTCCCTGCACAACCAAGTATCCGATAAAATCAAGTGTGCACTGCGCAACGCCATCTGTAGCAAGGTCCACCTAACCACAGATACGTGGACCAGTAAGCACGGCCAGGGACGCTATATCTCCCACTGGGTAAATGTAGTGGCAGCTGGGCCCCAGGCGGAGAGCTGTTTAGCGCACGTCCTTCCGCCGCCAAGGATCGCAGGGCAACATTCTTTGCCTCCTGTTGCCACCTCCTCCTTCTCGGCTTCCTCCTCCTCTTCTTCCACCTGCTCATCCAGTCAGCCACACACCTTCACCACCAACTTCAGCACAGCCCGGGGTAAACGTCAGCAGGCCATTCTGAAACTCATATGTTTGGGGGACAGGCCCCACACCGCACAGGAGTTGTGGCGGGGTATAGAACAACAGACCGACGAGTAGTTGCTGCCGGTGAGCCTCAAGCCCGGCCTGGTGGTGTGTGTTAATGGGCGAAATCTCGTTGCAGCTCTTGGACTAGCCAATTTGACGCACATCCCTTGCTTGGCGCATGTGCTGAATTTGGTGGTGCAGAAGTTCATTCACAACTACCCCGACATGTCAGAGCTGCTGCATAAAGTGCGGGCCGTCTGTTCGCGCTTCCGGCGTTCACATCCTGCTGCTGCTCGCCTGTTTGCGCTACAGCGTAACTTCGGCCTCCCCGCTCACCGCCTCATATGCGACGTGCCCACCAGGTGGAACTCCACCTTGCAAATGCTGGACAGACTGTGCGAGCAGCAGCAGGCCATAGTGGAGTTTCAGCTGCAGCACGCACGGGTCAGTCGCACTACAGAACAGCACCACTTCACCACCAATGACTGGGCCTCCATGCGAGACCTGTGTGCCCTGTTGCGCTGTTTCGAGTACTCCACCAACATGGCCAGTGGCGATGACGCCGTTATCAGCGTTACAATACCACTTCTATGTCTCCTTGAGAAAACACTTAGGGCGATGATGGAAGAGGAGGTGGCCCAGGAGGAGGAGGAGGAGGAGGAGGAAGAGGGGTCATTTTTAGCACTTTCAGGCCAGTCTCTTCGAAGTGACTCAGAGGGAGGTTTTTGGCAACAGCAGAGGCCAGGTACAAATGTGGCCAGCCAGGGCCCACTACTGGAGGACGAGGAGGACGAGGATGAGGAGGAGGTGGAGGAGGATGAGGATGAAGCATGGTCACAGCAGGGTGGCACCCAACGCAGCTCGGGTCCATCACTGGTGCGTGGCTGGGGGGAAAGGCAGGACGATGACGATACGCCTCCCACAGAGGACAGCTTGTCCTTACCCCTGGGCAGCCTGGCACACATGAGCGACTACATGCTGCAGTGCCTGCGCAACGACAGCAGAGTTGCCCACATTTTAACCTGTGCGGACTACTGGGTTGCCACCCTGCTGGATCCACGCTACAAAGACAATGTGCCCACCTTACTTCCTGCACTGGAGCGTGATAGGAAGATGCGCGAGTACAAGCGCACGTTGGTAGACGCGCTACTGAGAGCATTCCCAAATGTCACAGGGGAACAAGTGGAAGCCCAAGGCCAAGGCAGAGGAGGAGCAAGAGGTCGCCAAGGCAGCTGTGTCACGGCCAGCTCCTCTGAGGGCAGGGTTAGCATGGCAGAGATGTGGAAAACTTTTGTCAACACGCCACAGCTAACTGCACCACCACCTGATACGCAACGTGTTAGCAGGAGGCAACATTTCACTAACATGGTGGAACAGTACGTGTGCACACCCCTCCACGTACTGACTGATGGTTCGGCCCCATTCAACTTCTGGGTCTCTAAATTGTCCACGTGGCCAGAGCTAGCCTTTTATGCCTTGGAGGTGCTGGCCTGCCCGGCGGCCAGCGTTTTGTCTGAACGTGTATTCTCTGTTACGGGACCTCTCTCCTCTGCCTGTGTGCTGGGCCTAAATATATGCCAATGGACTGTTGCAGTGGTGGCTGACGTGAAGCCTGATTCTCTGCTATGACATGCAGACTAATTCTCTGCTGACATGAAGCCAGATTGTCTGTTACGGGACCTCTCTGCTCTGCCTGGGTGCTGGGCCTAAATTTATGAAAATGGACTCTTACAGTGGTGGGTGACGTGAAGCCTGATTCTCTGCTATGATATGAAGACTGATTCTCTGCTGACATGAAGCCAGATTGTCTGTTACGGGACCTCTCTCCTCTGCCTGGGTGCTGGGGGAAGACTGATTCTCTGCTGACATGAAGCCAGATTGTCTGTTACGGGACCTCTCTCCTCTGCCTGGGTGCTGGGCCTAAATTTATGACAATGGACTGTTGCAGTGGTGGCTGACGTGAAGCCTGATTCTCTGCTATGACATGCAGACTGATTCTCTGCTGACATGAAGACAGATTCTCTGTTACGGGACCTCTCTCCTCTGCCTGGGTGCCGGGGCCTAAATATCTGAGAATGGACTGTTCCAGTGGTGGGTGACGTGAAGCCAGATTCTCTGCTATGGGACCTCTGTCCAATTGATTTTGGTTAATTTTTATTTATTTAATTTTATTTTAATTCATTTCCCTATCCAAATTTGTTTGCAGGGGATTTACCTACATGTTGCTGCCTTTTGCAGCCCTCTAGCCCTTTCCTGGGCTGTTTTACAGCCTTTTAGTGCCGAAAAGTTCGGGTCCCCATTGACTTCAATGGGGTTCGGGTTCGGGACGAAGTTCGGATCGGGTTCGGATCCCGAACCCGAACATTTTCGGGAAGTTCGGCCGAACTTCTCGAACCCGAACATCCAGGTGTCCGCTCAACTCTACACTGCGCCCCAAGTCCTCTGCTGCACAAGCACAAGATGTGATCTGCTGTGTGCATAACTTTCAGCTAAAAGAGAATATAATGGCCAAAGCCAGATCCATACTGTCCAATTATATCAAGACCTCTCCTGGTGGACACTCCAGAAAAGGAGAGTGCTACAGCCTCTACTGAATCTCCTAAGAGAAAAGAAAATTCCATATAGATGGGGATTCCCATTCACCCTGATAGCTACAAAAAATGGCAGAACATCCATCCTGCGTCAACATGCGGACCTTCCAGCTTTTTGCTCAGCCTTAGATGTTGAGGTACCTCCTATTGTAGACTGGGAAATTCAAGACCCGAATCCTGCTCTGGATCCAGTTTGGCAGCCTGCAAGACAGAAAAGAAGACGATCACCCCCACAGGAGGTCCCGTCCAACCTTGAGCCCCAAGATGCACCCCCTTGAGCAATGTACTGAACAGTGCTTTATAACGCACGTCTCCTGTTCTTACTTCCGCTATTATGCGGCGTTCTTGCTCTCTTTTTTCAGAAACCATGTTTGGTTCTCTAAGATATTTGTTGGTTACTTTACCGATGCTATTACTCCTCTTATTACTCAGCTGTTCTCACGACCATGGTTATGGTCGTGACTCTTTGGTCGCATGCGGTTGTCAGCGGTTTTGATCTATGTTTTCAACCACAGGTGAGGGCTTTAGATTTGTTGCCTCATGTGTGATTGCCGCTGGCAACATAAGGTTGTTGGCAGTGGAGCGGCCTGAATGGTTGCTAGGCGCTCACTGTCACAGCATGCGGTTGCCGCTGGCAACTTATGTTTGTCTGCACTTTCCCTGTTTGGTGTGCACAGGGTTTATTTGTGTGATGTTGTTTGTACACCTCCCTTTTCAGTAGCCTTCTCCCATGCCTGGTGTAGGAAGGGTTAACTCCCTTCTGTGTGTGTGAACACTGGGTGTGTCTGTGTGGGTGTGGCTACATGGGCTATTTAGCCTCTGCTGAGAGCAGTAGTCAGAGGGGTACTTCAGCCATGGTCTGCTGGAGTCATCCTCCTACTTATATACCATCTGCCAGTGGGGGCCAGAATCACATCCTCTAGTCATATTTGATACCAAATTAACCACAATACTCTGTAGAGCCTGGATCTGGTGTCAGAAAGGGCATAAGTTGATTCATAAATGAAATATGAAAGTGGACTGGTTTTATGCCCAGAGCTAATTAAGGGCTATTAGCTCTCCTCAAACCAGACCTGGAAATTAATGACGTCACGCTCCAGCCAGGCTTGACAGCGAGCTGATCTTATCTTAAGGGACAGGATGAGCTGGGCCTGGTGTAGCCTTTATGACCTTTTATTGCTGGCCTTATAGAGTAGTGGTAATAAAAGTGTCCATCTATATCATAGGTAACCCAGGCTTCAAGAAGATGAGAGTTCACTGGTTTTTTACATAGGCCAGAAGCATATAAGATGGCTACCCAGAGGAATTATGTATGTATGCCGGCACACAACCCATGGCTACAGTTAAAATGTCCCATGCCCATTCTTCAGCCTTCCCCATATATAATGGTACACGTCAGGGGTGCCCGCTGTCCCCATTGATTTTTGTTCTCTGTATTGAACCCCTTGCAGCAGCCATTAGGGCCCACCCTGACATTCATGGGGTAAGGGTAAATAGGGTGGAGTTTAAGTTGTCCTTGTTTGCAGACGATATTCTGCTTACATTGACAAACTCACATATTTCACTTCCTAATCTCTTTCACCTACTGGAGACTTATGGGAGACTGTCTGGATACAAAGTTAATACTGCAAAAACAGAAGCTCTCCCCCTTAATTACCCCCCTTATAGTTTAAACAAACTGAAAGCTAATTTCCATTTTCGGTGGCAAGATACAGCGCTATGCTATCTTGGGATCAACTTAACTCCGACCTATGTCTCCCTATATGTTCAAAACTTCCCAACCACGTTTCGTGAACTCAGGGTTCTTTTGAACAAATGGATGCCTCTTCCCATATCCTTTTTAGGTCGCATAGCGGCAGTCAAGATGACCATTTTGCCTAAACTGCTACAGTATATTTGTTTGAGACCCTTCCTGTCCCTGGAAAGGAAGTATGGGCCTTTCAAACATGTATGCTGAAATTCGTATGGAATGGAAAGAGACATTGAATAGTGTGCACAACTCTCACAGCACTTAAAACTCAGGGGGGCTTAGCGGCTCCAGATATTACGAGATATTATTGGGCCACGCATCTTAGAAGAATACCAGCTTGGGCCAATCTATATGCCTACTCTAGATGGTTGGAAATGGAAAAACTATGGATAGCCCCTGTTCACCCCAACTCACTTATATGGTCTCCACTACCAACTACATTAGTACCAGAGCTGTTAGGACCAATGTCTCTTACTCTATCATATTTGGCAAAGATGTAACCGTCAATTCTCCCTAGTCCCTGATAAGTCTTCCATGACTTCTTTTTTATTTAACCCCTTGTTTCCGATGGGTATGCAAACTTCTTTTTTTAGGCCCTGGTTCTCCAATAAACTATTTTGTTTTGTACATATAATAGATCATATAACCCTTTGAATACTGCCATTTGATAGATTACAGTCATACTTCCAGCTGCCAGAATCTGATGGATATCAATACTTGCAAATACAGCATTTGTTTTCCACCCTCTTTAAATCTTCAAGCATTTCTACTCCCACATCATTTGAGAAATTATGTAAGCTATCAAACACAACCAAGGGTCTCATATCAGAGATATATTCTATTTTATCGTCCTCGACTATCAAGCACTCTTATATGACTAAATGGGAAATTATCCTTAACCGTTCTGTTTCAGCTGCGGAGTGGAGGCTGATATGGCATAGGACAGCAAAGACCTCCTCTTGCATTGCGCATAGAGAAAATTCCTACAAGGTGCTAATGTACTACACCCCAAAACTACTGAAACACCTTAACTCTAATATCTCAGATAGATGTTGAAATAAAAAAATAAAAATTCTGCAGCACATCCAAATAGTAAAAAAGTAGAAAAAGGCTTTATTCACCAGACATGCGATGTTTCAATCCTCTCAATGGGATTTTTCTCAAGCAGAAAAATCCCATTGAGAGGATTGAAACATTGCATGTCTGGTGAATAAAGCCTTTTTCTACTTTTTACTTTTTGGATGTGCTGCAGAATTTTTTATTTTTACATTTTGGAGGTGGATCGCCCCCATAGCCGCTGGCACTCCGACTGTACCCTACAGACAGTGGTGCTGCCCACACTCCTTTACCTGTATCAGATAGATGTTGGAGATGTGTTACGGGTGAAGGATCTCATATACATATTTTCTGGGAATGCCCTTTGATTTGGCCTTTGGCAAATGGTAAAGGAGGTTCTTTTCGGTCTTCTTAATATCAGATTTCCACTTGATCCTTTTCTTTATTTATTAAACATGCCACCGATGCAATTGAAGAAGCATTTTTTTGCTCCTAACTTTACACATTTTTACAACAGCTAGGCACCTTAAAGCGCGATTTTGGAAGAAAACAAAACCGCCTAGCCAACTTGACCTTTGCACAAATATCATTGAGGTCAGAAAAATGGAATATCTATCAGCTAGTTTGTATAACAGGATAGATAAGTTTAACAAAACTTGGCAGTTATGGGATGACTTCCTCGAGCCAAGTTCATAGAGATTATGGTACCTAGCCCTGATTACCTTCTCTTTTGTGTCGTGTAAGTGTTGTTACCCTTGTCGTTTACTTATTTAATTTTTTTTTCTTTTCTTTCCCTCTCTTCTTTTTCACAAGAGGGAATTGATAGATAGCTAACGGAATGTATACCTTCGCTATATGTGAACCTGGGTATATATTGTGTGGCTAATACTTCCTTTAGCATTCTTAATCCCTATTTTCAATGTTTAAATATGCTATTGTTTAAAAGTTTCCTTATTCGCTCATGACCTCTGTATTCTGTGAACAATGACAAGAAATGCTAACTGTACTTATTTACCACTGCTATTTCAATAAAATAAAACAGACAATAAAAAATATAAAAATTAGATAAAAGGTTTAGGAGTTTCAGTTCCTTTACATGTGGCACCCTGTTTTTTAAAGGGACCAAAAGTAATTGACTCAAAGGCTGTTTCATGGGCAGGTTTGGGCAATTCCTTCATTATTCCATTCTTAATTAAGCACATAAAAAGCCTGGAGTTGATTTGAGGTGTGGTGCTTGCATTTTGAAGATTTTGCTGAGAAGTAAACATGCGGTCAAAGGAGCTCTCCATGCAGGTGAAAACAAGCCATCCTTCATCTGTGAAAACAGAAAAAACCCATCCAAGAAATTGCTACACTATTAGGAGTGGCAAAATCTACAGTTTGGTGCATCCTGAGAAAGAAAGAAAGCACAGGTGACCTCAAAAATGCAAAAAGACCTGGACGCCCACGGAAGACAACAGTGGAGGATGATCACAGGAAAATTGCCATGGTGAAGAGAAACCCCTTCACAACAGCCAACCAAGTGAACAACACTCCAGGATATAGGCATATCAATATCCAAATCTACCATAAAGAGAAGACTGCATGAAAGTAAATACAGAGGCTTCACTGCACGGTGCAAGCCACTCATAAGCCTCAAGAATAAGAAGTCTAGATTGGACTTTGCTAAAAAAAAAATCTAAAAAAAACAGCAAACTTCTGGAAGAACATTCTTTGGCCAGATGAAACCAAGATGAACTTCTACCAGAATGATGGAAAGAAAAAAGTATGGCGAAGGCATGGTACAGCTCATGATCCAAAGCATACCACATCATCTTTAAAACACGGCGGAGGCAGTGTGATGGCTTGGGCATGCATGGCTGCCAGTGGCACTGGGTCCATAGTGTTTATTGATGATGTGACACAGGACAGAAAAAGCCGGTTGAATTCTGGGGTTTTCAGAGACATACTGTGTGCTCAAATCCAGCCAAATTGATTGGTTGGTGTTTCATAATACAGATGGACAACGAACCAAAACATTAAGTCAAAGCAACCCAGGAGTTTATTAACCCCTTCAGTACGAGCCACGATTCACCTTAAATCCCAGGCCGATTTTTGCAAATATGACGTGTTACTTTATGTGGTAATAACTTTGGAACGCTTTTACTTATCCAAGCCATTCTTAGACAGTTTTCTCGTGACACACTGTACTTCGCGATAGTGGTAAATTTCAGTCAATATTTTTCATTTTTATTTTTTAAAAATACCAAATTTACAAAAAAAATGGAATAATTCGCAACTTTCCAAATTTAAAGGATAACTGTCACACTTAGACCCTATTTTAAATTTTTCAATATATGTAGTTACTAATAACATGATATTCCAGAATCAGTTACTATAAGACTGACTTACCCCATATTTAATAAGATTCAGCCCTTAGCAACCAGTCTGCATAAAACTGCAATTTCACTATTCAGTTAAGATGGCCGCCACTGCCCTCACCCTGAGGCTAATCCCGCCTGCCCTCACTAGCCAGTAACAATAGCCCCCCAAAAGTGTCAGTGACCACAGCCCTCCCCTAAAGGGTTAATCTCCTGCAGCACAAAGGGGTCCTCTAACCACATGTTGCTTTCATTTATACACTGAGCAGAGGGCAGATCTCCCTTCCCTGGTCTGCAGTGCTCCAACTCTGCATTCTCCAGCTCTGCTGAGTGAGGGAGCGTCTGCCAAGCGCAGGGACAGGGAGAAGTGCACACAGCCCAGGCACTGTTATCAGCTGCTGGGGAGGACCTGGCTTTAATCATTTACTTACAGTCCCTGGCTGTCAGGAATGTGACCTTGCAGGCTGCGTGTTGCTTCTGCGTCCTCCATCCTTCAACACATAGACAGACCCTGCATAGCAACCTGATTTTATGGTTCAATTTGTTTTTATTGCAAACCACATGCTTTGAATGTATGCAACATAAGAAAGTCATATTGAGCATATGCAATATGCGAAAATTACAAAGTTACATATTGAGTCAGCATAACTGAAATAGGTTCAACCATCATCAATACCAGATGAATGGGGTAAGGGGGGGGGGGAGACAAGACAAAGGATCCAGGGGGGAGGGCAAGGCGGGAGGGAGGGGGGAAGGGAACGAACTAGTAATCCACATATGATATAATTGCAGTCCTACTAGACAGGATATTTTAAGTAGCACGACCTGAGGATAACCAAACCGAGAAACTTGTAGATGCACGGAACTGGTACCAGGCCTCCCATTGTTTAAAGTGAGCAACTCCAAGATCCTGGTCTTCTGCCCCCAGTTCCTCCAGGCGTGCCAAAGAATCTAAGGCACCCACCCAAGTAACTCTACGGGGGCTATCTGAAGATCTCCAAGCCCTGGGGATTATTTGACGCATTGCTATGACAAAAAATCTAAGGATACCCTTCCTAACTACCTTAATTCTGCCCGGGAAAACTGAAAGGAGAGCTATCTGGGGTGACATAGGAACATGGACTTTGTATAGATGTTCGTATAGCTTGAAGATGTCGTTCCACAGTGTTGCTACTCCCGTACACTCCCACCAGATGTGCAACATAGTGCCCCTATCTTTCGAACATCTCCAGCACGTGTCTGGCACCGAGGGATAGAACTGGTGAAGCTTGACCGGAGTCCTATACCACCTAGACCAGATCTTATAATTGAGTTCCTGAATTTTACAGGAGATCGAAGACTTATGTGTGAAAAGGAGAGACCTTCTCCATTGATCAGATGTAAGAGGATATCCCAGTTCAGATTCCCATGAAAGCATAATTTTCTTAGTCGGGGCAGGGAATTCTTCTGTGTCGTCCCCGATCTCTCCCGAGTTCAGAATGGCATAAATAAGACATATGGAATGCCCAGGAGCAGAAGTAGCTAGGCATAATTTCTCAAAATCAGATAGTGAGGACTGTAGTTGCTTACCGGGTGCCAGAGATCTAGTAAAACTGCGTAATTGCAAGTAGTAAAACCATCGCCCAGGTGAGTCAGGGATAATATGGCCTAAATCCTTAAGATCTTTAATCCCTCCAGCCGAATATATATCTTTGACCCTGATCTGGGGTCTGGAGTGTAAGCCGAAAGCTGGTAGAGTCAACAGCGAGGTTGGCATCAACGGATGACCAGATATGTTTGTGAGAGGGCCAGGGATTGTAGCCAACCGGGTCGTGGAGGCGAACTTGGTCCAAATGTGTACTAGAGAAGATAGGAAAGGTGATAATCTTTCAAGAGGTATCTGGGTCAGTGTATTTGTCGGAAACCAGAAAACGCTGGGGAGAAGGCCAGGGGCTAGCGCGTGTTCTAATTCAACCCAAAGCTTTCCCTCTAGATTATGGGTTAGGTCAATCACGCAATTGGCGACCGCCGCTCTGTAGTAGGAGAGGAAGTCAGGCAATCCCGTGCCTCCATGTCCCCTGGACCTGACCATAAGATTGTAGCTCAACCTAGCTTTGGATCTACCCCAAATAAAGCGGGATGCGAGTCTCCTTAGACGTGCAAAGTACGAGGCTGGGATCCGACAGGGGATCGTCTGGAATAAATAAAGAAGTCTGGGCAGAACGTCCATTTTTAGGGTGTTTATTCTACCAAACCACAAAATGTTTAAGGCTGACCAGGTTTGTAGGTTATCTTCAATGGTGCGAAGTATAGGAAGGTAGTTGAGCTTGAACAAGTGGGAAGTGTCAGACAAGACATAAGTTCCCAGGTGTTTAAGCTTACTCGGAGCCCATTTAAAAGCGAATGCGTCTTTGAGCGCAGTGACCTCTCGAGAGGGGAGAGAAATATTTAAGAGAATCAGACGCAGAGGCTTTATTAATGGACTCCTTAGCTTCAAGTTCTGTGAAAAGAGCAGCTAGCTTATGCGTCCTCTCTCTTTTAAGCCGTGACCCATGGGACAGAAATATGCCTCTAACCACACATTTGAGTGCTTCCCATTTTAGAGGAGAAGCAGTGGTATCCAACTGATGGTCAGCAACAAAGTCAGCGATGGCTGTCTTTATAGATGCCGAGCAAACCGCATCATTTAATAAATTATCATTTAGTCTCCAAGTGAATGAGCGGGGAGATGTGTGGGTTGGAGACAAAAGTCCAAATACCGGAGCATGATCCGACCATATCATAGAATCGATCGAGCAACGGGGATCAAGGTCCAAGAAGCTCTGCGATACGAAGAGATGGTCAAGTCTGCTGTATGTGTTATGTGCCGCAGAGTAGTGGCTATAATCTCTGACACCCAGATGCAAGATCCTCCAAAGAGCAACCTGATTTTAAGCAGAGGTAAAAGTAGGCAGTACAGGGAACAAAACTGTGGAATTAAGGGGTAATTGAGTACACAGTGAAAAGTTTAAATAGGGCCACCAAGGAGATATTAATCACCACAATCCAATACTAAAAAAAAAAAATAATATGACAGTTATACTTTAAATTTCTCTGCTTTGAAAACAGATAGTGATAACTCATATAATAGTTATTACTTTACATTTCCCATATGTCTACTTCATGTTTTTTTGTGAATGCCATTTTATTTTTTGGGGATGTTAGAATGCTTAGAAATTTAGAAGCAAATCTTGAAATTTGTCAGAAAATGTCCAAAACCCACTTTTTAAAGGACCAGTTCAGATCTGAAGTCACTTTTTGAGGCTTACATAATAGAAACCACCCAAAAATGGCCCCATTTTAGAAACTACACCCCTTCAAGGTATTCGAAACTGATTTTTACAAACTTTCTCCATGGGGCTGGATCTCACAGGCTCTCCCGGAAGGCAGCCATGATGCCAAAGGAAGGCATCAGGCTGCCTTCCCTGCCATTGGGTCCCCTTCACAGCAGCGCGGGGACCTGATGGCTGGTTCCTCCCTGCACGGACATCACACGTGCCGCACATACAGCAGGGGTCCGCCTATCAGTGACTGCCGGACCCCTGCCGCGGATCAGGCGGGCGCAGCTCCTGCACCCGCCCGATCAGCGCGCCGTACATGTACGGCGCTGGGCAATAAGGGGTTAAGCACTCTTGGGTGTAATCCATACATAAATGTTTCTCCTGCTAACCTGTGCCCCCGTTTAAAAAAAATGTAAAATAAATAAAATGTAACGAAGATAAAAGTAAAAAAAAAAAATTACTAAAAAGTAATTAAAAAGCACTCTAAAAAAGTGAATTTCTCCCCTTTATTAAAATAAATCTGTACTTGGATAATTATTATACATGTAAGGGTACTTACCCTTGTAAGGGTACGGCCATTCAGTCAGGTTTCCTGATGCAGTTTATGCATAATAGGGAGTCAGTTCAAATAAGAGAAGTTGTATCTATATTTTCTCTCTGTTTATCATGATTTGGTTTCAGGAAACCTGATTGTATGGCCATACTAGAGATGAGCGAATCGTTTCTACACTAATCGGATTTGTTATGAATTTCCCAAAATATTGTCAGCCAAACGAATCCAAAGATTTTTGATTCTCTTCAGATAAATTGCGTTAAAGCAGCATCCACCACTGTTTTACTGTGACTATTGCAGGAAAAACCACAAGGGAGAAAGACAATGGAGGATCACATGACACTGGGAGGAAGTAGGCTTGAGGGCTTTCTCTGATTGGCTCAGAAGCTGACAGACAGCCCAGATAAGCATATCAGGGGGTAGTGGGCTGGCAGCTCCTTATGCTGAGAATCACCATTCTTGTCTTCAGCTGGTGACCTGGAAAGGTGTTATGTGCAGAGTCTGACAAAAAGGTATTACAGATAAAAGCTGCTAATGTAGTATGATAAAGACACTATAGAGAAAGTATAAAAATATATACTTGGGTATATTTTAGGAAATTTAATCAGGGAAAGCTTTAGGGGAAGCTTTGAGGGAGTGAGGAGCTGGTCACACTGTTTAGTACAGCTGCTACTGCGACTGGCAGCTAATTGTGCATTACAAAACCCATTACAAAACCTCTTGAAAGAGATAGCAACTCATTTTGGCTATATATGAACAGTTTGTTTTTAAATTAGGTTTCTAGTTCATAAGCTTATTGCCATCACACCAATAGCATTTTGTTGCAAACGCTGAGCAATAGTTATTAAATGTATTGCATCAAAGCAAAAGCATTTTATGGCAATGACACAATTTTTATACCTATGGTATTGAATGCATGGTTCAAAGACATTTTACCACAAACATTGTATTGTTACTGCATCAGATCATATAGTTCAAAGACATTTTTCAGCAAAATTTGCATTGTTATATAACTGTTATAAAATGCATAGTTCAAAGATATTTTACTGCAAACATTGCATTGTTACACCAGTGTTAGGCTACTTTTATACTAGCGTTATTGCTGGATCAGGCAGGGCTCTGCAAAACGCTTCAGTTTTCTGATAATGCAACCATCTGCACCTGTTATGAATGGATCTGGTTGTATTATCTTTAACATAGCCTAGACCAGTGATGGTGAACCTTTTAGAGACCGAGTGCCCAAACTGCAACCAAATACCCACTTATTTATCGCAAAGTGCCAACACGGCAATTTAACCTGAATACCAATATAGTATATCTTCCATGTACTTTATCATTTAGCTATAATGGCTTAATAGCCTACATTCAGTGCGCTGCCTGTGCTGTTCATAGTACGTCCTGTGCTGATGAATGGCAGGAAATGTCTAAAGCATATTGGTACGCCATAGACTTTTTCCAAGGCGCGGGTGCTCACAGAGAGGGCTCTGAGTGCCGCCTCTGGCACCCGTGCCATAGGTTCGCCATCACTGGCCTAGACAGATCCATCATAAACACCATTGAAAGTCAATGGGGAACTGATCCGTTTCCGCTTGTGTCAGATTGTGTTAGAGTTAAACAGATCTGTCCCCATTGACTTGCATTGTGGGTCATGACGAATCCGTCTTGCTCCACATCCCATGATGGTATGGGAACGCAAAGAAATGGAATGGAATGCTTTTTAGAGCAATGTTATTTTTATACCCATGTTATTAAACATATAGTCAAAAAACATTTTACTGCACACATTGCATTATTATATGCATTTTATTGAACGCATTATTGCATCAGACTGTGAAGTTCAAAAACATTTCACTACAAAAATTGCACACCCATGATACTGAACACAGTCTTACCGTAAACACTGCATTGTTATATCCATGTTATTCAATGCATTACTGCATCCGACTGTGTAGTTCAAAGACATTTCAAATAAATTTTACCGCAAATATTGAAGTGTTATATCCGTACTATTGAATTCATTACAACACTAGGCAGTGTAGTTTAAAGACAGTTCAACACAAAAATTGCATTGTTATACCTGTGATATAGATCACATATTTGAAATACATTTTACTGCAAATTTTGCACTGTTATATCCGTGGTAGCGAATGCATAATTGCATGAGACCATATAGTTCAAAGACGTTTCACCACAAAAATATTATACCCGTGTTATTGTATGTATAGTTCAAAGACATTTGACTGTAGTGTGCAGTGCGTTTGTAGAAGGGGAGGGACATTTAATTGCATTTAATTGCGCCTCTATCTTTAAATTACAGAAAACACATTTGCAATTTTGCTAGTACCATATAATAATCAATTGTACAAAACCAATTACTTTTTCATTCATAAGCCTCATAACAATGTCTGGAAAACAGAATAGTGAAGAACAAAAGACCCAGGCCTCATCATCCAATAGTCAAAATGTAGGCAGTAGCAGCACCAGCCTTCCGGCCAGTAGTAGTGCTAGTCGTAGGCCACAGTTCTCCCTAGAGTCTGATAGGCACCACATTATTATTGAGGACAGCAATGGTGACATTGTGGAGTTGATAGCTCACTGCTCCTCTCAGTCACAGCCGCATGATGTGGATGTCACCTTTAGTGTTGAGCACGAATATTCGAATAGCAAATTTTTATCGCAAATATCGCCACTTTGAGAATTTGTGAATATTTAGAATATAGTGCTATATATTCGTTATATCAAATATTCAGCATTTTTTTCCATCTGAACACGATTCCTCTCTGCTTCTTGCTTGTGGGCCAATGAGAAGGAAGCAATGTCAAGTTCACAACAATACTTAGTGCACCAATCAGTAATCTGTAGTCATATATGCTAAAATGTGAAGTTGCACGTAGTGCGAAAAAATATTCTAATCACTGCCGATTAGTGCAATAGCGAATATATTGGAGCACTTGACTCTATCTGAATATAAAGCAGTTCTAATGTTCTGCCGTGCCAACCATTTTCTCCAGTCTCAGGAAACTTATACCAGCTTGAAAAATGTAGCCAAAGTGACCCACGCCTGTATTTCATGTTACGAATTCGCATTACGCAATTTTTACATTGCCGATTTTCACATTCAATAAAATAATCTTGAATTCTCAAAATTTTTGACTATATGACGAATATTCTACAAAATATTCATGAAATATCGCGAATTCGAATATAATAATAATAAAATGCATTTATATAGCTCCACCATATTCCTCAGCGCTTTACAAATTCATTGGATTCATGTACGAAACAAAACTAACTGGCTAATATGCAACTGAAACACTAGGAATCAGGGCCCTGCTCGCAAGAGCTTACAATCTATGAGGAATTGGGGGTGACACATAAGGTAGTTGATTGTGAAAAGTAGGATTTGAGCCATTATTGAACTGACAGGAGAGGTGCCGGACGATCTGCTTCGAGTTTGGGACTACTAGAGGATCGAGTTCACGCCAGAGGAGTTGGTGGGGGAGAGGTTTAGTCGGGGAATAGTCAGTTTAGGTAGCCTGAAAAGATGTGTTTTTAAGGCACATGAAGGTGGAGAAGTTGTTAATTAACCTAGTATTCCGGGGAAGACTATTCAAGAGAATAGGTGCAGCTCGAGAAAAGTCTTGAAGACGGGAGTGAGAGGTACGAATTATGGATGTTATTAATCTTAGGTTGCTAATAGAGTTGAGCGGACACCTGGATGTTCGGGTTTGACGGGTTCGGCCGAACTTCACAAAAAAGTTTGAGTTCGGGACCCGAACTTGGCCCCCGAACCCCATTGAAGTCAATAGGGGCCCGAACTTTTGAGCACTAAAATGGCTCTAAAAATGTTACGGAAAGGGCTAGAGGGCTGCAAATGCAAGCAAAATGTGGTTAAGAGCATGGCAAGTGCTCTGCAAGCAAATGTGGATAGGGAAATGACTTCAAATAACATAAAATACGTAAAAATTAAAACTAATAATCTTGATCTAGGAGGATGAGGTCCATATGGAGTAGGAGGTTGAGGAGGCGGTGGATGTGGCGGTGTAGGTAGAAGTGGTGCTGGCAGAGAAGGAGGTAGCCTACACTGCTTTTTGGTTTTAAATGTATTTTTATTTTTTTAAATTCGGCTATACCCCAAAACATTGGGAAATATAACCTGTGATGACCCCCTCATGTCGTGCTAAACACACTTTCAGACAATACACTGGCTGCAGAGCAGGCCAGCGCTTCCAAGGCATAAAGGGCAAGCTCAGGCCATGTGCGCAATTTGGAGACCCAGAAGTTGCAGGGGGCAGAACCATCAGTCAGTTCGTGTAGGCATGTGCAAACATACTGCCCCACCACGTTGCACGTCCCCGTAATGTTTACAATCCAAATGGATATCTCCTCTATCAACTTTCAATGTTCTTTTCTGCGCCTACCATGTTGATCATGGCTAGCGGCAAATCAGGTTTCCACCCTGGAGAGGGAGCTGTGAGAAAGAGAGACCACATCCAAGGGAGATCAATGCATGAAATTAAATTTTGATCGAGCAAAAAGTGGGAGAAGCTATTAAAACAGAATAATTGAAGGAAAGGAAAGGGCGTGCGGCAATTACCCACTCCTGACTAAATAACAATACAGTACTCTTAAGATGCCCTGTTATTGGAATAATTAATAAAAATTTATAGGGACTGTCACTGTGGTATTTTGGATTTGGAAGCGTTAGCCAGGAGAGGCCCTGCTCCCGCTTTGTTGACTCTAGATAACTTCTGCCTGATCGCATGTCCCTGTGACGTCCACAATCCATTTGGATATCTTCTCTATCAACTTTCAATGTTCTTTTCTGAGCCTACCATGTTGATCACGGTTATCTGCGAATCAGGGTTCCACGCCGAAGAGGGAGTGGGAGAAAGAGAGACCACATTCAAGGGAGATAAATGGTTTAAAATTTTTTTGATCGAGCAGAAATATGGGAAAAGTTATTGAAGCGCAAATGTGGGACAAATTATTGAAGCGCAAATATGGGACAAAATATTAAAGCACAAATGTGAAACAAATTATTGAAGCGCAAATGTGGGACAACTTGTTAAAGTTTAAGCATTGAATGAAAGGAGGTGGCGTGCATGAATTAAAGAAGAATTTCAGAAATGTTATTTCCTGCCACCTATGCAGAAACCCCTTTTCTATCCGGCAAAATATAAAAAATATCACCTGACAATGTAACTGATGATTTTTTGAATTTTATGTTTCTGTCACCTATGCAGAGGTGACCCTGTGACGTCCACCATCCATTTGGATATCTTCTCTATCAACTTTCGATGTTCTTTTCTGAGCCTAGCATGTTGATCACGGTTATCGGCGAATCAGGGTTCCACGCTGGAGAGTGAGAAAGAGAGACCACATCCAAGGGAGATAAATTAATTACATATTTTTTTGAGCGGAGTTTAAGCATTGAATGAAAGGAGGTGGCGCGCATCAATTAAAGAAGAATTTATGACATTTTATTCCCTGTCACCTATGCAGAGCAGGGGTTTATTCACGTCCCAAAATTGTAAAATGTCAACCCAAGAATGTAACAGAAAAATTAGGGAAATTTATTAACCTGTCTACTTGGTAGAGCAGGGGTCTATGACAGAAAAATGGAGGGGTATATTACACCCAAATATTGGTGAATTTCACCTGAAAATGTAACAGACAAATTTGTGATTTTTTTTACCTGTCTACTAGGTACAGCAGTGGTACATCGCAGCCAAAAAATTTGTGAATTTTACCCGAAAATGTAACAGACAAATTTGTGAATTTTTTTATGAGGTGGAGGTCCATATGGAGTAGGAGTTTGAGGAGGCGGTGGACGTAACTTTTTAAAATTATGGTACACTCCAAAAGAGTGTGAAATATCCAAAGTACAAGAATGAGCAATTGCTGGTTAAGGTCGGCATACATGTCTATTCTGCACAAGGTACGGACAAGTTCTGTGGGATCCATGCCTGGTTCATTTTAATGAACGTGAGCTTGTCCACATTGGCTGTGGACAGGCTGCTGCGCTTGTCTGTGATGATACCCCCTGCCGTGCTAAGCACGCATTCAGATAATACACTGGCTGCAGGGCAGGCCAGCACCTCCAAGGCGTAAAGGGCAAGCTCAGGCCATGTGCCCAATTCGGAGACCCAGAAGTTGAAGGGGGCATACCCGTAATTTAGTACGTGTAGGCGTGTGCACACATACTGCTCCACCATGTTGGTGAAATGCTGCCTCCTGCTAAGACATTCCATATCAGCTGGTGGTGCTGGTTGTTGTGGTGTGCCGACAAAGCTTTTCCACATTTCGGCCATGCTAGCCCTGCCTTCTGAGGTGCTGGTGGTGCCCTAGCTGCGTTGGCGACCATTTCCTCTGCCTTTGCCTTGTGCTTCCACTGTGCCCCCGCTTTCAGGTGGGAATGCCACCAGCAGCGCGTCTACCAGCGTGCGCTTGCACTCGCGCATATTACAGTCACGCTCCAGTAAGGGAATTAAGGACGGTACGTTGTCTTTGTAACAGGGATCCAGCAACGTGGCCACTCAGTAATCAGCACAAGTTAGAATGTGGGCAACTTGGCAGTCGTTGCGGAGAGACTGCAGCATGTAATCGCTCATGTGTGCCAGGCTGCCCAGAGGCAACGAAAAGCTGTGTATCGTCTGTGTCCTCTGTATTCCACCAGCCATGCAACAGTGATAGCCGTGAGCTGGTCTGGGTGCCACCCTGCTGTGAACAAGGTTCCTCCTCCTCCTCATCCTCCACCTCGTCATCCTCCAGAACAATTGTGTACCTGGCGTTTGTGGGTGCAGGAACCCACCCTCTGAGCCACTTGTGAATGACTGGCCGGAAACCCTATGAAATGATCCCTCTTCCTCTTCCTCCTCCTCCTGTGCCACATCCTCTACCATCATCGCCAGCAGCGTTTTTTCAAGGAGGCATAGAAGTGGGATAGTAACGCTGAGAATAGCGTTATCGGCACTGGAAATGTTGGTGGAGTACTCGAAACAGCGCAACAAGGAACACAGGTCTCGCATGGAGGCCCAGTCATTGGTGGTGAAGTGGTGCTGTTCTGCTGAGCGACTCATCCGCGCGTGCTGCAGTTAAAACTCCACTATCGCCTGCTGCTGCTCGCACAGTCTGGCCAGCATATGCAAGGTGGAGTTCCACCTTGTGGGCACGTCGCATATGAGGCAGTGAGCGGGAAGGCTGAAGTTACGCTGCAGCGCTGACAGACGAGCAGCAGCAGGGTGAGAACGCTGAAAGCGCACACAGACAGCCCGCACTTTATGCAGCAGCTCTGACATATTAGGGTCATTTTTAAAGAATCTCAGCACCACCAAATTCAGCACATGCGCTAGGCAAGGGATGTGCGTCAAACCGGCTAGCCCAAGAGCTGCTAGGAGATTTCGCCCATTATCTGTCACGGGTGAAGTTTGCAGATAGCTGGAACTTATAAATAAACGAGAAACTGGCTTAATCCCAAACTAAGGAGCTTATAGGTGAGCCCTATAAAACCCTAAGAGCTCTCCCTGACTGCTATGCACATGCAAGGGTCTCGATGGTAGACGATTGCATGCCCACGTACCTAAGTCTGTGTTACACCTGAAAACCCTATAATAGTGAGGGGACACGACCACTGGCTCCCTGCACTTAATACGGACGGAGTCAGGGTCACCTAGAATCAAGCCAGAAAGGAAACACAATAAAGTAAAGGACTTATCTGAGCAAACAGCAGAAGCAGCCTCCAGCAGTGAACACTTTATCCAGGAAGTAGTATAAACCGCAAAGTGAGGCAGTATGGGAGGGAATATAAAGGAAGACGATTAGTCTAAATAAGTGACACCTGGCAGAAGGAAAGGAGATGAGAAAGTGAAACCAAAACAAAGAACATCATACAAGAGGTAGAGAAGAATGTCTGCCAGACCTTCTCACAGAACTGGCGGTGACAGTACCCCTCCCTCTACGGGTGGACTCCGGACACTCAGAGCCCACCTTCTCAGGATGAGACCTATGGAAAGCCCTGATGAGACGAGTGGCCTTAATGTCCGCCACTGGGACCCACATCCTCTCCTCAGGATTATAACCCTCCCAATGAACGAGGTACTGAAGAGAACCGTGGATAATGCGAGAATCCACAATCCTAGAGACCTGAAAGTCCAAGTCTGAGGAAGATCAAGACGGAAGGCAACGGGATTGATGACGGACAAGATCTTGTAAGGCCCAATAAACTTAGGACCCAACTTCCAGGAGGGAACCTTCAGTTTGATATTCTTTGTAGACAACCACACCAGATCACCCACATTCAGGTCCGGACCAGGCACACGTCTCTTATCCGCCACACGCTTATATCTCTCACTCATCCTCTTTATATGACCCTGAATCTTTTGCCAAATAATTTCTCCTCATCAGGTAAACTAGAAGACCCCTCTCCAGACAATGTCCCAAACTGCAGATGAAACCCAAATGCACCCAAAAATGGTGCATATGGGACTCCTGGCGACGGTTATTTAAAGCAAACTCAGCAAGGGACAAAAAAGAATACCAATCCTACTGATTCTCCACCACAAAACAGCGCAGATATGTCTCCAGATTCTGATTGACGCATTTGGTCTGACCATTCGACTGCGGGTGAAAAGAAGAAGAGAACGACAACCGAACCCCCAAGCGAGAACAGGCCTTCCAGAATCTGGAAACAAATTGCGTGACCCTATCAGAAACGATGTCTAAAGGAATGCCATGCAATTTAACAATATGATCAACAAATGCTTGCGCCAGCGTCTTAGCATTGGGTAACCCAGGAAAGGGAATCAAATGTGCCATTTTGCCAAAACAGTCCACTACCACCAGAATCACAGTCTTCCCTGAGGAACAAGGCAGGTCCGTAATGAAGTCCATGGACAGATGCGTCCAAGGACGTGAAGGAATGGGTAATGGGAGGAGAGAACCCGATGGTCGTGAATGAGGGACCTTGGCACGAGCGCAGGTCTCGCAGGCTGCCACAAAACCCTCAACAGTCTTACGAAGAGCCGGCCAACAGAATCTCCGAGCAATGAGATTCACTGTGGCTCTACTTCCCGGGTGCCCAGAAAGGACAGTATCGTGGTGCTCCTTAAAAACCTTGTGTCGTAAAGCGGGAGGCACAAACAACCTCCCAGGAGGACAAAGATCAGGAGCCTCTGCCTGGGCTGCCTGAACCTCTGCCTCCAAATCAGGATAAAGAGCAGAGACGACCACCCCTTCAGCCCAAATGGGACCCGGGTCTTCAAAGTTCCCCCCGTCCCGGAAAACAACGTAACAGGGCATCCACCTTGACATTTTTAACCCCAGGGCGGAACGTGACAACAAAATTAAACCTAGAAAAGAACAAAGACCATCTGGCCTGTCTCCGGTTCAGACGCTTGGCCGATTCCAAGTAGGTCAGATTCTTATGGTCGGTAAACACAGTAATAGGGTGTCTGGCTCCCTCTAACCAATGGCGCCATTTCTCAAAAGCTAATTTGATTGTCAACAAGTCCCTATCTCCCACATCGTAATTTCTCTCTGCAGAGGAGAGTTTCCTTGAGAAAAAGGCACACGGTCGCCCACCTCAGAAGCATCCACCTCAACAATAAAAGGTAGAGAGATATCAGGTTGTACCAAAATGGGAGTGGAAGCAAAACTCTCTTTAATACTAGAAAAGGCTTTAAGCGCATCTACAGACCACGAGGAAAAATCCGCCCCCTTTTTAGTCATATCAGTGAGTGGCTTAACAACAGAGGAATAATTCAAAATGAACTTTCTGTAATAATTGGCAAAAAACTAAAACCACATCAGCGCTTTTCGGATTCTCAGGAAGCTCCCAATCAAGCACAGTGCGGACCTTCTCAGGATCTATCTGAAAACCAGAAGCGGAGAGAAGAAAACCAAGAAATTGAATCTCAGGAACCGCAAACACACATTTTTCCAGTTTAACGTAAAATTTGTTCTCCCGCAGAATCAGCAAGCCCTGACGTAGGTGGTCCCGATGAGTCTTGAAATCAGGAGAAAAAAATCTAAATGTCATCTAGATACACCAGTACAAATTTTCCCATTAAATTATAAAAAATTCTGTTCACAAAATGTTTGAAGATGGCCGGAGCATTCATCAAACCAAAGGGCATAACCAAATTCTCAAAATGACACTCAGGGGTATTGAAGGCCGTCTTCCATTCTTCCCCTTCCCTGACCCTGACTAGGTTGTATGCCCCTCTTAAATCCAACTTAGAATAAACTTTAGCCCCAACAATCTGGTTAAACAGGTCCGGGATCAGAGGAAGTGGATATGGGTCACGAATCGTGATATGGTTCAGCTCCCTGAAATCCAGACAAGGTCTTAAAGAAGCATCTTTTTTCTTAACAAAAAAACAAAACAGCGGCAACAGGTGACTTCGAGGGTCGGATGTGTCCCTTTCTCAGGTTCTCAGAGATATAAGTACGCATAGCGACCCTTTCAGGTTGGGAGAGATTGTATAGTCGTGATTTTGGCAGCTTGGCGTCTGGGATGAGAATAATAGGGCAGTCGTACTCCCGGTGAGGGGGCAACTCCTGGACACCACTCTCGGAAAACACATCCAAAAATTCAGAGAAAAGATGGCACAGTCTTGGTAGAAACCTCCTGAAAGAGATGCCTTGAAGCAATTCTCTCTGCAAAACTCACTCCAACCATTTATTTGCCTTGCTTGCCAATCAATGGTGGGGTTATGTTTAGTGAGCCAGGGTAGCCCCAACACTAGAGGAGTAGGTAATCCGCTTAGGACGAAACATGACATATCCTCAACGGATATTGTGAACTACAGGTATATCCTTTTCCAAAGTGCATACCTGGAAAACATGCGTTGTTGCAAATTGATTATCAATGAGATTTACAGCTGCTCCACTATCTACAAAAATCTCACAAACAATGTTCTTGCTGTCTAGCGCCACCATGGCAGGTAGGAGAAAACGGGAACTACAAGCAAACAGCAAACCTTCAATTTCCGCATCAACCTTGCCAATAGTAGCAAATGGAAAGGTTTTAGAGTTTTTTTTGTTTTGTTTTGCTTTTATTACCCTCAGAAAACGTCATGAATCTCCTAGAGGGGCAAATATTAGCTAAATAATTTATACCCCCACAACAGAAACAAACCCTCCTCTGAGAGCTGAATCCTCTATTATCAGAGGCAAGCAAACCCAGCTGCATGGCCGCCTCCTCAGAGGTGACTGAGACAGACTGAGACCCCTGCGCACTGAATGAGACAGCCCCACTGTCCTTGGGCTGAATATGACAGTAAAGAGTAGTCTCCTCTCTCTCTCTCTAAGACGCCTGTCAATACGAACAGCTAGAGACGTGGCTGACTCTAACGAGGCTGGTCTCTCATGAAAAGCTAATGCATCTTTCAATCTTTCCTGAAAGACCATGGCAAAATTGACTTCGGAGTGCAGCATCATTCCAACCAGTATCAGCATACCCATCTCCGAAATTCAGAACAATATATCTCTCTGTAGTGTTTACCCTGGAATAAAAAAAACTCAGTTTAAATTCAGCCAGAGCAATACGATCCGGGTCATCATATATCTGCCCCAGGGCTACAAAAAATTAATCCACCGATCGGAGGGGCCGTGCCCCCACTGGCAGTGAAAAGGCGCAAGACTGAGCGTTATCCCTGAGCAGCGAGATGATGATCCCCTCCGTCTGCTCCTCATCACCAGAGGAATGGGGAAGTAGGCGAAAATGGAGTTTGCAAGCCTCTCTAAAGCGAATAAAATTCGCACTACCCCCAGAGAACTTATCCGGAAGCGAGATCTTAGGCTTGCAACAAATCCATGAACGCCAGCAGAACCGGTCAACTGAAACTGAGACACGGTTTTACGGAGATCTGCTACCTCCAGCTAAAGACCTTGCATGCGGTCAATCAAGGCTGATACCGGATCCATGCTTAAGACGGTTATGGCGGTTTATAATGTCACGGGTGAAGTTTGCAGATAGCTGGAACCAATAAACGGGCGACTGGCTTGATCCCAAACTAAGGAGCTTATAGGTGAGCCCTATAAAACCCTAAGAGCTCTCCCTGACTGCTATGCACATGCAAGGGTCTCGATGGTAGACGATTGCATGCCCACGTACCTAAGTCTGTGTGACACCTGAAAACCCTATAATAGTGAGGGGATACGACTACCAGCTACCTGCACTTAATACGGACGGAGTCAGGGTCACCTAGAATCAAGCCAGCAAGGAAACACAATAAAGTAAAAGACATATCTGAGCAAACAGCAGAAGCAGCCTCCAGCAGTGAACACTTCATCCAGGAAGTAGTATAAACCGCAAAGTGAGGCAGTATGGGAAGGAATATAAAGGAAGACGATTAGTGTTAATAAGTGACACCTGGCAGAAGGAAAGGAGATGAGAAAGTGAAACCAAAACAAAGAACATCATACAAGAGGTAGAGAAGAACGTCTGCCAGACCTTCTCACAGAACTGGCGGTGACATTATCGCACACTACCAGGCCGGGCTTGAGGCTCACTGGCACCAACCACTCATAGGTCTGTTATTCGAGGCCCGTCCACACCTCCTGCGCGGTGTGGGGTTCGTCCCCCAAACAGATAAGTTTTAAAACTGCCTGCTGTCGTTTACCCCTGGCTGTGCTGAAGTTGGTGGTGAAGGTGTTACGCTGACCGGATGAGGAGCCGGTAGAGGATGAGGAAGCGGAGTAGGAGGAGGAAGCAACAGGAGGCAAATTGAAGCACCCTGCAATCCTCGGTTGTGGAAGGACATGCGCCAAACTGCTATCCGCCTCAGGCCCAGTCGCCACTGCATTTACCCAGTGTGCTGTTAGGGAGATATAACGTCCCTGACCGTGCTTACTGGTCCAAGTATCCGTAGTGAGGTGCACCTTGCCACAGATGGCGTTGCGCAGTGCACACCTGATTTTGTTCCCCACTTGATTGTGCAGGTAAGGGATGGCTCGCCTGGAAAAGTGGCGGCTGGGCACGACGTACTGTGGGACAGCCACCACCATAAGGCCTTTAAAACTTTCCATCTCCACCAGACTGAATGAGAGCATTTCAAACGCCAGTAATTTAGAAATGTACTTCCTCTTCTGCTTCAGTGTTTGGGAGATGGAGAGCTGAATGCTTCCGTGGGACATTGTGGAGATGCTTGGTGACCGAGGTGGTGGTTTTGCTGGCAGATCCTCTGTTTGTGGGGTGCCAGGTGGCACTGTCACTCCAGAGGTGGATGAAGAGGCTGAGACTGCAGCAGAGGAGGAAGCAGGAGGAGCCAGAGACCTTTCTTGGTTTTTGAGGTGTCTACTCCACTGCAGGTCGTGCAATACTGAGCAACGAGGGGGACGCACATCTATTATTATTGGGGGGAGTATCAAGAAACAAGAATAAGCTAAACTAAGAAAATAAATGCTATAACTGAGCCGCACCTCCAGTAATAAGACATAATTTATTAAGACATGTTAATTAAAAACATGGAAACATGGTACAAACCCCACTTATGGGTAAAATAATGTGCAAAAATGCATCCAAAGTCACCATGAGATAGATAATTCTAAAGCAGGAAAACAAAAAGATATCTGCAATTCCTGAACAATAGACTTATCACACAACACAGTGGTAACACATGGGAAATCAGCAGCCCTTCAGTGGGGAGAGCAAAGAAACCCTCACGCATATCGCTAGTGCAAAGACTAGCTTCCTCAGAGGTCCATGTAAATCCAAAAGTACCATTTCAGAGTTCTTATAGTTGTAGTAATTACTCTATAATTATATAAAGCTGTGGTCAAACCTATCAGGTAATTGTAGGCAGGAAACCAGGGAACAGCGTCACAGGGTGTCACCTGGATTCTCCCCGGTGCATGGTCCGAGCACTGATGCCGACGATGCGTTCCACAAACCGGAAACGCATCCCGGCCCCGACGTCACGTCCGGACACCAGGCCGCGCTAATCCATCCAATGGAACGCAGACAACAAATAGCGCAATAGGACGCAATCGAGCACAGAGAGCAAGGATTAAATCGAACATCAAAAGTATCTATCAATAGGCAGGCCAGTTATATGGGCCAAATTGATATCTTAACATAATTTTATAAGTAAATTTCATAAAAAGGTGACTACATAATTATGTGTACAATATAATTTTAAGTGAACAACATATAAATAATCGGCCATAATAGACCTGCAATCAAGGCAATGATTCATACATATAATTATAATAGACAAAACATAATCAAAAGTGACTACATGATTATACATAATATAATTTTAAATACACAGCTTATATAGGCCTTTGGCCATAATAGACCTACAATCAGACAAGTAAATTATACATATATTTGTGATAAAAAAAAGACATAATCAAAAAGAAAAACGTACAAAAAGGAAGTAACCGTGAAATGCTTTTAGGCAAAACAAGTTATAATTAAATAAAAAATATATATAATATATAACTACATAAATAAATAAGTCATACTCTAAATTGAATTACTTCCCATTGGCTCAATTCATACAGTTATACACCCTGACCATGCCCTGCACACCCTACACCTATGTACTTGAGTTCTGGTTGTTAAATAATTAGGATTTGATGAATAAATAAATAAGTGAGTAAGTAGACACATATCCTTAAACTCAAAGCTTCAACGAGCCATGGGACGGAGGACCATGCACCAGGGAGAAGAGGGCCAAGCACGCAGGCGCAAAAATAGGAAGGGGGCAAATACGCCCACATGTATACACTGGGTCCACATTTAGTAAACAATTAATTGATTGAGGAAAAGGGACAAGACATAGCATATAAATTCTTAAACATCATAGTACTGTATAAGCAATATTGTATATAGTTCCATACAATGTCCAAAATACAAAGAGTATATAAAAACAATTCACTAGATACAAAAAATGTCCCAATGAGAAGAGCGGCCAAAGAGTAGTACATATTCCAGTTACCAAGGGAAATTAAAGTGCTAGGTGCCATACTATATACCATACTATATATGAACAGTGAACAAAAATAAGAAAGAGCAGGAGAAGAAGATCCGCAGCTCAGTAAGTCCTGCATCTAAGGCCCTTTTTAAATAAAAGTGAAGAGAAGCAAAATAAATAATACATAGACCTGTTCAGACTAGACAAAGCCTATGTATAAAAAACTGTGAAAGTGAGTTCCTCATTTAAGCCCCTTGGGAACTGTGAACCAAGGTTGAAAATCCACCTCGATTCAGAGCAGAGCAACCTCTTAGAGATATGTGTACCCCTAATGTTGCCCCGGACAATGTCCAGCCCTGCCACCCGTAAATCGTCGTACCTACCATCATGGTAATCCAAGAAATGGGTTGCCACTGATGTTAGGGGTTTCTCCCCCTTACTTCTATCCCGTGCTGCCAACTGGATGTTCGATGTGTGCTGTTGTATTCTCTTCCTGAGTTACTGCATGGTCTGGCCCACATAAATCCTATTGCAGGGGCAAAGAAGGGCATAGACTACATTCTTGGAGCGGCAATTGACATAATGTTTCAGGTCTACCCTACAGTTGTCTCCATAGGAGAGACTGTCAGAATTCAACATGAATTGGCAAATATTACAATCCCCACAGGGATAAGTACCTTTAAATTTGCCACCCCTACCCGTAGTAACCCCCGGGCGTTGGAAGTGGCTACGTACTAGGGTGTCTTTGAGATTTGGTGCCCTCCGTGCTACAATCCTAGGTTTATCATCAACATGCAAGGCTAGTTTACCATCTGACCGAAGTAGGAACCAATGGGTATTCAGGATTCTGTAGAGATCAGACCACTGTTTATTATACATGGTGATCACACGTATTTTATTGTCCCTTGACTTAATCCTGGGTACAAACAGATCCTCACTTTTGGATTCTTTAGCCCTTTCAAACGCCAGGGATATAACTTTTTTAGGATAGCCCCTCTCATTCAGTCTTGATGATAAATAATGTGAAGCCTCCCTAAAATCGCTCAATTCGGTGCAATTACGTCGCAGACGTAAGAACTGACCCCTGGGTATGCCCTTCTTCAAATGTGTTGGATGGAAACTCGCAAAATGAAGTAGGTTGTTGGTTGCAGTACTTCTATGGAACAGAGATGTCACAATCCTGGAATCCTTCAATCTTATTCGGAGATCCAGAAAGTCAACTTTGGATTCTGAAATTTTGTGTGTAAGGAATATATTCAACAGGTTCTCATTGAGATGACCAATGAAGTCCTCACACTCCTGTCTTGATCCCTGCCAAAAAAAGACAATGTCGTCAATAAAACGATACCAGCCCACCACATGGTTTCTGAACTGATCCAATGGGTGCCTCCCACCAACCTATAAATACATAGGCTTTGTCTAGTATGAACAGGTCTATGTATTATTTATTTTGCTTCTCTTAACTTTTATTTGTTTGCTCACTTTTTAGGTTCAAAAAGACCTGACAACACTTGGATGCAGGACTTACTGAGCTGCGGATCTTCTCCTGCTCTTTCTTATTTTTGTTTACTGTTCATATACAGTATGTTATATAGTATGGCACCTACTCTTTGGCCGCTCTTCTCATTGGGACATTTTTTGTATCTAGTGAATTGTTTTTATATACTCTTTGTATTTTGGACATTGTATGGAACTATATACAATATTGCTTATACAGTACTATGATGTTTAAGAATTTATATGCTATGTCTTGTCCCTTTTCCTCAATCAATTAATTGTTTACTAAATGTGGACCCAGTGTATACATGTGGGCGTATTTGCCCCCTTCCTATTTTTGCGCCTGCGTGCTTGGCCCTCTTCTCCCTGATGCATGGTCTAGGTTTTCCCTGGTGCTTTGAGTTTAACCCCTTCCCGACAGCAATCTGTATATATAGGTGATAGCTGCACATACTCCGTGCAGCTACCACGTATATATACGTTCTGGCAGCTCTTTAATCCAAGCTCTTGGTGCCCCTCTGTGCCCCCCCCTTCCCCCGATCTGTGCCTCCTGCGCTCATCTCCTTTCTGCCCTGTGGCATGCGATCCGCCCCCTTCCCGCCCCATGCATTAATTTTGTAGCCGCCCCTCCTGCCCCATTGTAATCAGTACCCCCCGACCCCCCCCCCACCTTTCCAGTGCTGCCCCCGATTCCCCATTCTGTGTGTGATGGCGGCGGCTCCATTCCTGAGCCGCCGCCATCAGCAGAGAGTGTCAGCTCTATGCTGACACTCTCCTGTAACCTCATAGATGCCGCGGTTGCGGCATCCATGGGGTTAACAGAGGGAGAGAGCTCCCTCTCTCCACCATCGGGGCTGCAGCGCTGTGATTGCAGCACCCGATGGTTGCCATGGCAAAGGCGTCCAGTGCTGCCACCTACAGGCAATCTGGAAGTATTATACTTTGCAATGCAAGAGCATTGCAAAGTATAGTACAACTATCAGCCCCACTGGATCTTCAAGATCCAAGAGGGAACTGATAAAAAAAAAAGTGAAAATAATAAAAGTAAAAATAAATTATAAAAAAGTAAATAAAAATGTAAATAAAAAAAAGACATTGCCTTTTCCTATAAAAAAAAATGAAAAAATAAAATACACATATTAGGTGTCACCGCGTCCGTAACGACCGTCTCTATAAATATATCACATGAAAGACCCCATCCGATAAACACCATAAAAATAAAATTAAAAAAACAGTGCCAAAAAAGCTATTTTTGTCACCTTACATCACAAAAAGTGCAACAGCAAGCGATCAAAAAGGCTTATGACCCCCAAAATAGTACCAATCAAACCATCACCTCGTCCCGCAAAAAATGATTCCCTATTTAAGACAATCGCCCAAAAAATAAAAAAGCTATGGCTCTCAGACTATAGAGCACTAAAACATAATTTTTTTTGTTTCAGAAATGCTATTATTGTGTAAAACTTAAATAAATAAGAGAAAGTATACATATTGGGTATTGCCACGTCCGTAATGATCTTCTCTATAAAACTATCACATGACCTAACTCCTCAGATGAACGCTGTAAAAATAAATAAATGAAAACTGTTCCAAAACAGCCAATTTTTGGGTCACCTTGCCCCATAAAGTGTAATAATGAATGATCAAAAAATCCTATGTACCCAAAAATGGTACCAATAAAAACCTCAACACTTTCTGCAAAAAACGAGCCCCTGCACAAGACGATCGGCAGAAAAATAAAAAACATATGGCATTCAGAAAACCAATCCAGCACAATCTACCTTCCAAAAACCGTATGGCATTCCTTTCCTTCTGCGCCCTGCCGTGTGCCCGTACAACAGTTTACGACCACATGTGGGGTGTTTCTGTAAACCGCGGAATCAGGGTAATAAATATTGAGTTTTGTTTGGCTGTTAGCTCTGAATGTGTTAAAGAAAAAAAATATATAAAATGGAAAATCTACCAAAAAAGTAAAATTTTGAAATTTCATCTCCATTTTCCTTTAATTCTTGTGGAACGCCTAAAGGGTTAACAAAGTTTGTAAAATCAGTTTTGAGTAACTTGAGGGGTGTAGTTTCTACAATGGGGTCATTTATGGGGGTTTCCACTATGTAAGCCCCACAAAGGGACTTCAGACCTGAACTGGTCCTTAAAAAGTGGGTTTTGGAAATTTTCTTAAAAATTGTAAGAATTGCTTCTAAACTTCTAAGCCTTCTAACGTCCTAAAAAAATAAAATGACATTTCCAAAATGATGCCAACATAAAGTAGACATATGGGGAATGTTATGTAATAAATATTTTATTAGGTATGACTTTCTGTTTTAGAAGCAGAGAAATTGAAATTTGGAAAATTGAGAATTTTTCCAAATTTTTGGTAAATTTGGGATTTTTCCATAAATAAAGGTCAAATATATTGACTCAAATATATGACTATCATGAAGTACATTGTGTCACGAGAAAACAATCTCAGAATGGCGTGGATAAGTAAAAGTGTTCCAAAGCTATTACCACATAAAGTGACACATGTCAGATTTGTAAATTTTGACCTGGACACTGGGGCATCAATGACCCTTGGTCATGAAAGGGTTAAGGATATGTGTCTACTTACTCACTTATTTATTTATTCATCAAATCCTAATTATTTAACAACCAGAACTCAAATACATAGGTGTAGGGTGTACAGTGCATGGTCAGGGTGTATAACTGTATGAATTGAGCCAATGGGAAGTAATGCAATTTATTGTATGATTTATTTATTTATGTATTTATATATTATATATTTTTTGTATTTAATTATAACTTGTTTCGCCTAAAAGCATTTCACGTTTACTTCCTTTTTGTACATTTTTCTTTTTGATTATGTCTTTTTTTATCACTAATATATGTATAATTCACTTGTCTGATTGTAGGTCTATTATGGCCAAAGGCCTATATAAGCTGTGTATTTAAAATTATATTATGTATAATCATGTAGTCACTTTTGATTATGTTTTGTCTATTATAATTATATGTATGAATCATTGCCTTGATTGCAGGTCTATTATGGCCGATTATTTAGATGTTGTTCACTTCAAATTATATTGTACACATAATCATGTAGTCACCTTTTTTTTAAATTTACTTATAAAATTATGTTAACCACTTAAGGACCACAGGTTTATACCCCCCTAGTGACCAGGCCCTTTTTTACAAATCAGCACTCCACAACTTTAGCGGTTTATTGCTCGGTCATGCAACTTACCACCCAAATGAATTTTACCTCCTTTTCTTCTCATTAATAGAGCTTTCATCTGGTGGTATTTCATTGCTGCTGACATTTTTACTTTTTTTGTTATTAATCGAAATTTAACGTTTTTTTTTTGCAAAAAAATGACATTTTTCACTTTCAGTTGTAAAATTTTGCAAAAAAAACGACATCCATATATAAATTTTTCGCTAAATTTATTGTTCTACATGTCTTTGATTAAAAAAAATGTTTGGGTAAAAAAAAAAAAATGGTTTGGGTAAAAGTTATAGCGTTTACAAACTATGGTACAAAAATGTGAATTTCCGCTTTTTGAAGCAGCTCTGACTTTTTGAGCACCTGTCATGTTTCCTGAGGTTCTACAATGCCCAGACAGTACAAACACCCCACAAATGACCCCATTTCGGAAAGTAGACACCCTAAGGTATTCACTGATGGGCATAGTGAGTTCATAGAACTTTTTATTTTTTGTCACAAGTTAGCGGAAAATGATGATTTTTTTTTTTCTTACAAAGTCTCATATTCCACTAACTTGTGACAAAAAATAAAAACTTCCATGAACTCACTATGCCCATCACAAAATACCTTGGGGTGTCTTCTTTCCAAAATGGGGTCACTTGTGGGGTAGTTTTACTGCCCTGGCATTTTAGGAGCCCAGATGCTTGAGAAGAAGTTTGAAATCAAAATCTGTAAAAAATGACCGGTGAAATCCGAAAGGTGCTCTTTGGAATGTGTGCCCCTTTGCCCACCTAGGCTGCAAAAAAGTGTCACACATGTGGTATCGCCGTACTCAGGAGAAGTTGGGGAATGTGTTTTGGGGTGTTATTTTACATATACCCATGCTGGGTGAGAGAAATATCTTGGCAAAAGACAACATTTCCCATTTTTTTTATACAAAGTTGGCATTTGACCAAGATATTTATCTCACCCAGCATGGGTATATGTAAAATGACACCCCAAAACACATTCCCCAACTTCTCCTGAGTACGGCGATTCCACATGTGTGACACTTTTTTGCAGCCAAGGTGGGCAAAGGGGCACACATTCCAAAGAGCACCTTTCGGATTTCACAGGCCATTTTTTACACATTTTGATTGCAAACTACTTCTCACGCATATGGGCCCCTAAAATGCCAGGGCAGTATAACTACCCCACAAGTGACCCCATTTTGGAAAGAAGACACCACAAGGTATTTCATGATGGGCATAGTGAGTTCATGGAAGTTTTTCTTTTTTGTCACAAGTTAGTGGAATATGAGACTTTGTAAGGAAAAAAAAAATCATCATTTTCCGCTAACTTGTGACAAAAAAAAAAAAATCTAGGAACTCGCCATGCCCCTCACGGAATACCTTGGGGTGTCTTCTTTCCAAAATGGGGTCACTTGTGGGGTAGTTATACTGCCCTGGCATTTTAGGGGCCCATATGCGTGAGAAGTAGTTTGCAATCAAAATCTGTAAAAAATGACCGGTGAAATCCGAAAGGTGCTCTTTGGAATGTGTGCCCCTTTGCCCACCTAGGCTGCAAAAAAGTGTCACACATGTGGTATCGCCGTACTCAGGAGAAGTTGGGGAATGTGTTTTGGGGTGTTATTTTACATATACCCATGCTGGGTGAGAGAAATATCTTGGCAAAAGACAACATTTCCCATTTTTTTTATACAAAGTTGGCATTTGACCAAGATATTTATCTCACCCAGCATGGGTATATGTAAAATGACACCCCAAAACACATTTCCCAACTTCTCCTGAGTACGGCGATACCACACGTGTGACACTTTTTTGCAGCCTAGATGCGCAAAGGTGCACAAATTCCTTTTAGGGGGGCATTTTTAGACATTTGGAACCCAGACTTCTTCTCACGCTTTAGGGCCCCTAAAAAGCCAGGGCAGTATAAATACCCCACATGTGACCCCATTTTGAAAAGAAGACACCCCAAGGTATTCAATGAGGGGCATGGCGAGTTCATCGAAAAAAAATTTGGGCAAAGGTTAGCGGAAATTGATTTTTTTTTTGTTTTTTCCCACAAAGTCTCAATTTCCGCTAACTTGGGACAAAAATTTAAAACTTTCATGGACTCAATATGCCCCTCAGCGAATACCTTGGGGTGTCTTCTTTCCAAAATGGGGTCATTTGTGGGGTGTTTGTACTGCCCTGGCATTTGAGGGTCTCAGCAATCATTACATGTATGGCCAGCATTAGGAGTTTCTGCTATTCTCCTTATATTGAGCATACAGGTAATGAGATTATTTTTTTTCCGTTCAGCCTCTGGGCTGAAAGAAAAAAATGAACGGCACAGATTTCTTCATTCGCATCGATCAATGTGGATGAAAAAATCTCTGCCAAAAAAAAAAAAGGAGGGGAAAGGCGTCTGCCAGGACATAGGAGCTCCGCCCAACATCCATACCCACTTAGCTCGTATGCCCTGGCAAACCAGATTTCTCCATTTACATCAATCGATGTGGATGAATAAATCATTGCCGGGATTTATTTTTATTTTTTTATATATACAAAGTGTTTGCCAAAGCATATGAACACTGCCGCCTCCTCAGCTCATATGCCTCGGCAAACGTATCTTTTACTGCAGAGGAGAAATCTCATCTTGCAGCGCCGCATACACCGACTTTTGTGTAATCTGACAGCAGCGCAATGCTTCTGTCAGAATGCACATCAGTGCTGCAGCTGCTTGATCGCTTGGTCAACCTAGAAGGTGTAACGGATCACCTGGCACCCCGACCGGGTACCTCCGTCGATAGATGCTCCTAGTGCTTTCCGAGGACTCCAAGCACTCCACTTGACACCGTACGCACTGCAGACCCCACGAACCGCCGTAGCTTGGTTGGGGTCTCACCGTCCACCACCCACGCTGGACCTACTACAAGGCTCCAGGCTCCAGTGGGTGAACCTCTCCTACAGCCAGAGAGCAGGAACAGCTCTTACAAGAGCTAGTAGTTATGCCAGGGGAGTATAGCAAATCTTCAGCGTATAGCAATCCCCCAGTTTGATCAGTTATCCAAACACCAGTCTCAACATGATGAAGGATAAAACAGGAACACTTTATTGAGGGCTACCCGCCCGTATTTATGCAGGTCCCCATCTGGTGGACACGCCCCCAGGGGACCAGAATGGAGACTGCGACACACCGAACAGATACAACACATCCCCACAATGCATCATGGTTTCCTCCTCTCTGCCCCAGAGACAACCGAGGGATAATCCAATTATCTCTCAGGACAAAGGGGAGATCGCCAATACCCATGTGGGGACAACAGGACAGAAATCACCATTTAAACACACAATGTCACACCCTCCCAGCAACCACAGACATTTAACATATTCCCAGATAGCTCAAGTCTGAGTGCATATCATTAGGTGAATGGCACTCAGACCACACGAATACAATTAAACTAGCCATCTGGGTACCCTCACATAACAAAATACAATTCCAAAGACAGATTTAAGCTGTGCGGCCAGGCCTGTCTTCTTTAAAGTTAGTATGGGCCATAATCCTGAGGCAGGAGGCTGGCAACCAGCCCCCTCCAAAACACAGTGGCGAGGTTGGTTTCGTCACACAAGGTAAAAAAAAAAAAAAAAAAAAAAACAGGCCGCAACGCAATTAATTTATTAACATTAACTTTAGAGAACATTAACTTTTATAAACTTTTGAAACTGAACAATAACTTTTTTGCTTACCGGTGATTTTTTTTTTTTTTTACCTTTATAAGACAAACCTCTCCTTCCCCATGGGACAATGTGCAAAGTGCAAATCGCCCAGAGATGTGCTGAATTACATTATGCACTTTGTCCCAGGTGAAAGGAGAGGTTTGTGGCAGCTCTGTGTGAATGGGCCCTAAGACCCCTGTGTGCCTGTCCTGAGTAAAAATTGTCCACGTATAAGTGGTACCCCTTGTGGAGTAAGGGTGACACCAAGTCCCAGACAATCTTGCCACTGCTCCCCAGGTAGTCAGGACATCCGACCGGCTCCAGTTTTGAGTCTTTTCCCTCATAGACCCTAAAACGATATGTATAGCCTGTGGCCCTTTCACAGAGCTTATACAGTTTGACCCCATACCGGGCGCGCTTGCTGGGGATGTACTGTTTTATGCCAAGGCGCCCGGTAAAATGTACTAGGGACTTGTCTATGCAGATGTTTTGATTAGGGGTATACGCATCTGCAAATCTGGATGACAAATGGTCTATGAGGGGCCGAATTTTATGGAGCCGGTCATAAGCAGGGTGGCCTCTTGGATGACAGGTGCTATTGTCAGCGAAATGCATAAAGCACATGATGGCCTCAAAACGCGCCCTAGACATTGCAGCAGAGAACATGGGCATGTAATGTATTGGGTCTTTAGACCAATATGGCCGCAATACATTTTTTTTGGTTAGACCCATGCTGAGGAGAAGGCCCAAAAAAAATTTAAACTCGGAAACTGTGACTGGTTTCCACCGGAAAAGCTGGGCATAGAAGCTTTCCGGATTGGCGGTAATAAACTGTGTGGCGTAGCGGTTGGTTTCTGCCACAACTAGGTCATAGAGATCCGCGGTGAAGAACAGCTAAAAAAACTGAAGGGCCGATCCTATATGAGCCGTCTCCACACGAACTCCAGACTGGGCGGTGAAAGGGGGCAATACGGGTGCGGCGGAATCAGGGGATTGCCAATTAGGATTTGCCAGCACCTCTGGGAGACTAAGGGTTCTACGGGCCTGTGAACGCGGTGGCTGCGACAGGGGAGTTATTGCACGTGCCACCGTACCAGCTGGAACTGCCCTTCTGGTGCTCGCCACTTCACCAGGGAATACGGCAGTGCTGGTAGAAGGTCCAGGGTGTGCTGCGCTGCTGGTGTATGCCGCACCATAAACAAGATCAGCGCTAGCACCACTCTGCTGCAAATGAGGATCATCATGCGGGGTATGCAGAACTCTGACATGGGATCGAGTACGCCTGACCGTAGCAGGGACCTCTACCTCGTCATCTTCGCTAGCGGTTAGAGTGCCGCTGCTGTCTACAGGTTCATATTCTGAACCACTGGATTCAGCGGATGAGGCGTCCCCATCGCTTTCATCCATCACGGCCAGAATCCTGTAGGCCTCTTCAGTGGAATACCCCTTGTTTGACATTTTGGGTTCACTAAATTTAGGGGGTATTCCTCTGAGACTACCCGGGAAAAAGAGCAAACCTACCTAGTAAAAGGGAGTGCTTGCAAAGTAAGGCCTCATGCACACAACAGTTTTTTTTCACGGTCCTGCAAAAACGGGGTCCGTAGGTCTGTGATCCGTGACCGTTTTTTCGTCCGTGGGTCTTCCTTGATTTTTGGAGGATCCACGGACATGAAAAAAAAGTCGTTTTGGTGTCCGCCTGGCCGTGCGGAGCCAAACGGATCCGTCCTGAATTACAATGCAAGTCAATGGGGACGGATCCGTTTGACGTTGACACAATATGGTGCCATTTCAAACGGATCCGTCCCCATTGACTTTCAATGTAAAGTCTGGAGTTCTTTTATACCATCGGATTTGAGTTTTCTCCAATCCGATGGTATATTTTTACTTGAAGCGTCCCCATCACCATGGGAACGCCTCTATGTTAGAATATACTGTCGGATATGAGCTACATCGTGAAACTCAGATCCGACAGTATATTCTAACACAGAGGCGTTCCCATGGTGATGGGGACGCTTCTAGTTAGAATACACTACAAACTTTGTACAAGACTGCCCCCTGCTGCCTGGCAGCACCCGATCTCTTACAGGGGGATATGATAGCACAATTAACCCCTTCAGGTGCGGCACCTGAAGGGGTTAATTGTACTATCATATCCCCCTGTAAGAGATCAGGGCTGCCAGGCAGCAGGGGGCAGACCCCCTCTCTCCAGTTTGAATATCGTTGGTGGCACAGTGTGCGCCCCCCATCGGGCCCCCCGTCCTCCCTCTAGTGTAATAAATCTTTGGTGGCACAGTGTGCGCCCCCCATCGGGCCCCCCTTCCTCCCTCTAGTGTAATAAATCGTTGGTGGCACAGTGTGCGCCCCCCATCGGGCCCCCCTTCCTCCCTCTATTGTTATAAATCGTTGGTGGCACAGTGTGCGCCCCCCATTGGCCCCCCCCTTCCTCCCTCTATTGTTATAAATCGTTGGTGGCACAGTGTGCGCCCCCCATCGGCCCCCCCTCCCTATATAGCATTACCAACATTGGTGGCCAGTGTGCGGCCTCCCATCTTCCCCCCCCCGATCATTGGTGGCAACGGAGTTCCGATCGGAGTCCCAGTTTAATTGCAGGGGCTCCGATCGGTAACCATGGCAACCAGGACGCTACTGCAGTCCTGGTTGCCATGGTTACTTAGCATTGTTAGCAATAGTACAATAGTAGAAGATTCATAGTTACCTGCTTGCTGCTGCGATGTCTGTGTCCGGCCGGGAGCTCCACCTACTGGTAAGTGACAGGTCTGTGCGGCGCATTGCTAAAGAGCTGTCACTTACCAGTAGGAGGAGCTCCCGGCCGGTCACAGACATCGCAGCAGCAAGCAGGTAAGTATGAATCTTCTACTGTTGTACTATTTATAAGTAACCATGGCAACCAGGACTACAGTAGCTTCCTGGTTGCCATGGTTACCGATCGGAGCCCCAGCGATTAAACTGGGACTCCGATCGGAACTCCGCTGCCACCAATGATCGGGGGGGGGGGGAGATGGGAGGCCGCACACTGCCACCAATGTTGTTACTGCTATAGAGGGAGGGGGGCCGATGGGGGGCGCACACTGTGCCACCAACGATATTCAAACTGGGGAGGGGGGGGTCTGCCCCCTGCTGCCTGGCAGCCCTGATCTCTTACAGGGGGATATGATAGTACAATTAACCCCTTTAGGTGCCGCACCTGAAGGGGTTAATTGTGCTATCATATCCCCCTGTAAGAGATCGGGTGCTGCCAGGCAGCAGGGGGCAGTCTTGTACAAAGTTTGTAGTGTATTCTAACTAGAAGCGTCCCCATCACCATGGGAATGCCTCTGTGTTAGAATATACTGTCGGATATGAGTTTTCACGAAGTGAAAACTTAGATCTGAAAAAGCTTTTATGCAGACGGATCTTCGGATCCGTCTGTATGAAAGCAACCTACGGCCACGGATCACGGACACGGATGCCAATCTTGTGTGCATCCGTGTTCTTTCACGGACCCATTGACTTGAATGGGTCCGTGAACCGTTGTCCGTCAAAAAAATAGGACAGGTCATATTTTTTTGACAGACAGGATACAAGGATCACGGCCTCGGATGCAAAACGGTGCATTTTCCGATTTTTCCACGGACCCATAGAAAGTCAATGGGTCCGCGAAAAAAAACCGGAAAACGGCACAACGGCCACGGATGCACACAACGGTCGTGTGCATGAGGCCTAAAGCTGCGATCGCTAATAAAGATCCAAAAAGCTAAAAAGTGATCTTTTATAGCGGAGCAGCGATTTTACAGTGTTTTTGCAGTGATCAGAAAAAAAACATTTCTGTCACTGCGGTGGGGCGGACTGAACGCAAGTGTCCGCACAAGATCAGGCCTGATCGGGCGAACACTGCGTTTTTTGTAGAACCTAAGGTGACCCTAATGTACTGATATAGATCTGATTGCGATCAGTATTGATCACTTACAGATACTATCTAGTACTAGTGCTGACAGCGATGACGCTAATCAGCGACTAATTAGTGACTGCGGTGCGGTGGGCTGGGCGCTAAACTACCTAGCAAGTAACTACCTGGCAGGGATGAGGGACCCTTACAGGGGGGGTGATCAATGACAAGGGGGTGATCAGGGAGTCTAATATGGGTGATCAGGTGCTAAATAAGGGGTTAATAAATGACAGGGTAATATCTAATGTGTAGTGTGGTGATTTGGTGCTACTTACAGAGCTGCCTATGTCCTCTGGTGGTCGATCCAAGCAAAAGGGACCACCAGAGGACCAGGCAGCAGTTATATCAGACGCTATTTTCAAAATAGCGTCTGACATAACCATTTCATTGGTCGATTCAAAAATCCACAGCCTGCCAGCCAATGATCGCGGCCGGCAGGCTGCAGATGAACTTGTGAACTACGCGATCCTGTGAACGCGCGCTCTTGTGTGCGCGCGTTCACAGGAAATCTCGGCTCACGCGAGATGATGCCAATCGGCGTTAGTGTAGCCTGAGAGCGCCGCAGCAATGACGCCTTTCGGCATTAGGTGTGCGGCAAGCGGTTAAGATATCAATTTGGCCCATATAACTGGCCTGCCTATTAATAGATACTTTTGATGTTCGATTTAATCCTTGCTCTCTGTGCTCGATTGCGTCCTATTGCGCTATTTGTTGTCTGCGTTCCATTGGATGGATTAGCGCGGCCTGGTGTTTTCCTGCTTTAGAATTGTCTATCTCATGGTGACTTTGGATGCATTTTTGCGCATTATTTTACCCATCAGTGGGGTTTGTACCATGTTTTCATGTTTTTAATTAACATGTCTTAATAAATTATGTCTTATTACTTGAGGTGCGGCTCATTTATGGTATTTCTTTTCTTAGTTTAGCTTCCACTGCAGGTCGTGCTTTGCACTTGAATGCCTGGTCATGTAGGTTGTGCTCAGGTTGAGAACGTTTATGCCTCGCTTCAGGCTCTGATTGCACAGTGTGCAAACCACTCGTGTCTTATCGTCAGCACATTGTCTGAAGAACTGCCACAAAATGGATCTCCTTGGAGCTGGCTTTGGTGTGCTTGGTCCGTTGCTGCGGTAGGCAGTAGCAGGCATACTGTCTAAGGGACCGCTTTTGCACCCTGCTCACTCTTCTGCTGTGCTGGTGGCTCTGTGCGACCACCGCCTCTTCCTCCGAACTACATAGGTCACTCGCATGACCTTGATTCCATGTGGGGTTGAGGACCTCATCGTCCTCCACCTAGTCTTCACCCCTTTCCCTCCTTGTCAGTCTGCACACTTTCGAAAGCCCCAGCAGTTGGCACCTGTGTTTTGTCATCATCTGAGACGTGCTGTGATGGTCCTCCCATGTACTCATCTTGAAACATAAGTGGTTGGGCATCGGTGCACTCAATCTCTTCCACTTCTGGGACAGGGATAGGTGGATGGCCCTGGGAATCCCTGCTAACAGAGTCATCAAAAAGCAAAAGAGACTGTTGCATGACTTGGGGCTCAGACTGCTTGGCTGATTTGCAAGGAGGTGAGGTGAAAGACTGATGGACATCGGCTGCAAGTGCCAACTCTGATCTTTTATGTTTCAAATGCTTTATTGAAAATTTACAGCATTAGAAAAATATCACGTGGCATCACTGATATAAGTAGTAGGTACATACAAATTAACAAAAACAAAGTAAACAAGGTAGATTACTTGAACAATAATCAAATGGAGATCCTACATTGGTCAATTGCAAGGAAATGGTGCAAATAGTTACAGCCAAACTTAATCAGGTGACCCACGAGCTCCGCATAGCTAAAGCCACCCACAGAGTAGACAGGGTATTACAACGCTATACTTTGTCGCACATCGGCGGAGTAGGAGGAAGAAACCCAGGGTTCCCACAATTTTTCAAAGGGCTCAAATGCGTCCAAACGAATGGCTGACAGTTTTTCATATAATAAGATTTTATTAACTCTATCTATAACCGCCTGGACACTTAACGTGTCAGATTTCCATTTAAATGCAATATGGATTCTAGCAGCTAATAAAATGTGTTGCGATAGTTTGAACTTGGCAAAGGTCAGCCAAGGAGGCTTATCTCCTAAAAGACATAGGGAGGGAGCGGGCTTATAACTGCAGCCTAACACTGTGGAAATCAGTTTGCCTATTTTGGACCAAAACCGTTGGACCTGCGGGCATGTCCACCAGATATGATAAACTGTACCATCCTCTGTGCATCCTCTAAAGCATAGAGGAGAAACTTCTGGATAGATACGATGTAGCCTAACAGGCACCAGATGGGTCCTGTGAAGGACCTTCACAGAGGTCTCTGCCAGTGTGGTTTGCCATGAAGTTTTGGTTAGGGTCTGAGAGCGGGAAAACCAATCTGAGAGTGGATATTCTTCCTGTATATCCTTCTCCCACTCCACCATATACGAAAGCTTAACTCCCCCAGGCGAGGCATCCAGCATGCCATACAGCCTAGACAATAGCCCCTGTTTGTATAGAGAGAAAGTAACAAAACGTTCAAAGGGAGTAAAATCTAGGGTCAGTTCGTCTATCTTTAAAGAGCGGAGGAATGAAAAGACTTGGTTGGCTGCGAATGACTCACCGGGGGGGAGATCAAACTTCTCCTTAAAATCAGACAGTGTGATCAATTTACCCCTGACCAGGAATTTATGCAACGTAATACATTTATTGGTGATCCACCAGTGAAAATCGAGTGCCCTGAGCCCCGGTGGGAAGGCTGGGTTACCTAGTATGTGAAGCAGAGGAGTGTTTCTAGACTGTAGGCCCAACTTAAACCTGACAGACCTCCACAACAATATGGCTTGATAGGAAAGTGGTGAATTTGAACGGACTGCCGCTGGGATAGGCAGGGTAGTCCAGAGCAAGGCTCTCCACGACCAAGGAGCAATGAGTGACTGTTCTATGGAGACCCATAAGGGGTGTGTCTCTGGCTTCAAATGCGTCAGGAAAAGCTGAGCCAACCTCGCTGCCTTATAGTATTTAATGAAATCTGGTACTGAAAGACCCCCCTGTGTTTTATGTCGACACATGGTTGCTCTAGCAATACGGGCTCGCTTGTTGCCCCAGATAAACTTCATTACATCCTTTTGTAGGTCATGGAGATCCCGACTCCGGACTGGTAATGGTACAGTACGGAATAGATACAACAGCCTTGGCAGGACCACCATTCTTATTACGTGTATCCTACCAATCCATGAAATAGGTAACACGCCCCATGTTTTAAGATCCTCTCTTATCTTTCGGTATAGGGGGGTATAATTCAACTTATACATCATGTGAGGTTGGGAGGACACTACAGTACCCAGATATGGGATATGGTTGGGCAAATATTGGAACTGAAAGTTTTGCAATAAGGTTGTCTTCAGTGACGGGGAGGCATTGCATAACATAAGCTCGGACTTTTGATGATTGATATGAAGCCCAGATATTTCCGAAAAGGACTTCAGGGTTTGTAAGAGATTTGGTAGGGAGACAAGAGGGTTTGTAAGGGATAAGAGGAGGTCATCCGCAAACAAGCTCAGCTTATGTTCGGTGTCGCCCACCCTGAGACCCGTCACATTCTGGTCACTCCTGATAGAGATGGCTAGGGGCTCCATTGCTAAAGCAAAGAGAGCCGGTGAGAGAGGGCACCCTTGACGTGTACCCCTGAGTATTTGGATGGGAGCGGGGCTCATGGACGGAAGCTTAAGGTATGCAACCGGAGCCGAATAAAGGGCTTTGATTGCTTGCACAAATGGTCCCCTAATACCCATGGACAGAAGGACTTGATGCAAGTATTCCCATGTGACTGAATCGAAAGCCTTCTCTATATCAAGGGCCAGGACAGCTAACGGGGTGGACCGTTTGTTCGCGACCTGGATCAGATTGAGGACTTTGCGAATGTTGTCGGGAGCTTCCCTACCTGGTATGAATCCCACCTGATCTTTACCAATTAGACTCGGGAGAAGAGTATTTAATCGCCTAGCTAGGATGGACGTGAGAATTTTCGTATCAAGGTTCAATAGTGAAATCGGTCTATAATTGGCAGGAGAAAGTGGATCTTTCTTAGGCTTGGGAATAACCGTGATGTTGGCGGCTAAAAAGTCGGGGTGAGGGGCATTACCCTGCATTATATGGTTACAGAATTTGGTAATATGAGGAATCAACAAGGAAGCAAATTTTTTATAGTAGAGAGCCGTAAACCCATCCGGGCCAGGCGCCTTACCCAACTTTAGGGCCTTAATCGTAAATTCTACTTCCTCATTCATTATTGCTTTGCTTAAGTCATTCACCGCCTCGGGGCCAGCCCGTGGTAACCTGATATCCTTCAGGAAATTGCTATTAACTCGACCTTGCTGAGCACCCGGAGTCGCATAAAGTTGCTGGTAAAATGTGTGGAAAGTTTGGTATATGGACTCTGGGTTGGAGGACACCTGTCCTGATCTTGTGCGAATCTGGAACACCTGGTTAATTTTCTGTCTAGCTTTAAGTTGACGGGCCAGCATCTTGTCAGGTTTGTTAGCGTACTTGTAGTAGTAGGATGCGGTCCAACGCAAGGCTTTCTCAGTATGGTTCATGAGGATCATGTTTATGTGCAGTTTGGTATTTTTTATTTCCTTAAGCAGATACAATGAGGGAGCTCTTTGGTGGGCCCTCACAAGCCTACTGAGTTTGGACTCAAGGTTCAACAGGGAAACCTGTCTCTCTTTTTTTAAAAGTGATGCTTCCCTGATAATCTGACCCCTCATGAAGGCCTTGTGAGAGAGCCATACCACGACAGGGTCAATATCTGGGTCAGTGTTGTCCAGGAAGAATTGCTTCAAAACATCCTGGAGCCGATCACGCACGGCCGGCCTGGACAACAGTGACTCATTAAGCCTCCATGTGAAGAGACGAGTCGTGGGAGCAGCTGGGGTGATGTCCAAGATGACCATGTCATGATCAGACCATGTCGCCACTTGATGCCTACAATAGGCCATAAATGGTAGGAGGGATGTGGATATCAGGACCAGATCAATACGGGTATACAGACGATGGGCGGGCGAATAATAGGTATAACCTCTCTGAGTGCCGTTGTGTTCCCTCCAGGAGTCAGCAATGGAAAGGGATTCCATAACAGCTTTAATTTGGGTCCCTTGGGCCACAAGGCGTGGGGTATTAGGAGGTGAAGAGCGATCTAGTGAAGGGTTCACCACAAAGTTGAAATCCCCAGCCCAAATCAACTCATCATATCTAAGCGCCTCAAGTATGGTATACATGTGAGTGAAAAAGGTAATCGGATCTTCAGTGGGGGCATACACATTCACTATACACAGTATTTTCCCCTCAAATTCTCCCAGCAAGATAACATAGCGCCCTTCTTGGTCAGTAACATGATCACTTATCTGGAGCGGGAAAGAATTCCGCAAAAGGGTGATTACTCCCCTGCTTTTAGTGTGAAATGTAGAGGAGAAGAACCTGGAGTAGCGGGGATGGAAGTATTTGGGGTGGGAGGTAGGTGTAAAGTGCGTCTCCTGAATACATATAATATCCGGGTTATGTCTAAGGTAGGATGTAAGGGCCGTCTTACGTTTCCTTGGGGAATTCAAACCCCTTACATTGTGTGACAGTAACTTACACATTATCCCAGCAATATATAGTGAAGCTAAGCATATCGAATAATACAGACCAGATAGCGTATTGAGTGGTGAGGGTATGGATCTCCTGAAAAACAAAGCGTTTAAACAAAAACAACAAAAAATCAAACAATGCTGTTAGACAGCTTGAATGGCTGTGCCCAGAACAGCCAGTAGAAACAAGTGGGCCAGAAGTGGGCATCAGGGGAACAATATCTATCCCTGGACCCACAAATAGTAGCCCAACAACGGATGGCAACATGCAAGTCCGAGTCGCTGTGTCCCTATTCGGAGAACCTGAATGGCACTAGTGCTAGAGGTAAGAGCAAAAAAAAAAAAAAACATTACCAGGCTGCACAAAGAGAGCAATGAGAGGGCGAACACTAGTAAGAACTGGTCAAGTCATATTAACGACTCGTTTGTCCCTAGACAAGGGGACATAAGAGAAAAAAAAGCTCCATCAGTGACCCGGTGACTTATTCGCCGACGAGGCGGCGGTGGTGACCTGAGTCCAGACTCTGGCTGGGCGCTGGGGCCTTGGGGGCTCGGTCGACCTCTCCATGCGATCCACCTTTAATCCAGCCTGGCGTAGCCTTTCAATCCCCTCTTCTGGGGTATGAACTGTGTAGGAGCGGGAGTTTAGTTGGAAGGACAAAGCAAAGGGGAACCCCCATCTATAGCGCACCTGTGCTTGTTGAAGCGCCTGCGTCACAGGCCTCATTTCCCTACGTTTACGCAGCGTTGTGGGCGCTAAGTCTGCATAAAGATGCACTGTGGGCGGGAGATCCGGCAAGTTAGCCATATTTCTCGCAGCATTCAGTATCATATCCCGCACCTCAGGGTGATGAAATTTCAATATTACATCTCTGGGCGTATCCGGTATTCGCGGTTTCCCCAGGGCCCGATGTATTCTGTCCATCCGTAGTTGAGTCGGTTGGGCCTGGGGAAGTAAAGTGACGAACAGCGACCCCATAGTGGCTGGAAGGTCCTGGTAGGACTCAGGCAAGCCCCTGATCCGCAAGTTACCCCGTCTGGACCGGTTCTCCAAATCTTCTAGCTTTGATTCAAGCAGCTTGTAGCTGGAGAGAGTGGGCATCAATGTCCCCCCTGTCGGCGCCTATGGCGTCAGAAAGTTCGTCCGCCTTGGACTCCAGGTCCGAGACCCTGTTCCCCAGATCATTTATCTGGCGGGAGAATTCAGCAACCGCCTGGGACAGTTCGGTTTTAAAAAGGTTTGCTATATTAGCATAGAGATCCGCCTGACCTGCTTGTGAGGCTGCTGCGTCCACACGGGGTTCACTCTCAGTAGAGGAGGCTGGACTTGCTGGGGACGCCGCTTTATCCGCCATGATGGATTGCCTCGTGCTCCGGAAGATCTCCGGTATGGTCTGTGAAGGCGCCGGTGTTCCCGGGATTTTAGTACCCCTCTTGCCTCGGGCAGACTTCTGCGACCCCTGCATGAGTGTTCAGGGCTTGTGGAGCCGATTCAACGGCGCTGTTATAGGGAATTAGTCAGCGGTCGGAGCGGAGCTCACAGAGCCATGTCTTCCCTGCAAGCCGCGCGCATGCGCACCCCAACTCTGATCTTTTAGCAGGAGACAATGTGAAGGAACTGTCAGCAACCTAATCTACTATCGCCTGTACTTGTTCTGGCCTCACCATTCGTAGAGCCACATTTGGCCCGACCAAGTACCGCTGCAGGTTCTGTCGCTAACTCGCACCTGAGGAAGTGGTTTCACTTGTGCGTGTAGCTGGCACAGATCAACCACGTCCTTTCCCTGCAACAGGAGCTCCACCAGCAGCACCACTACCTGGGCCACGTCCCTTATTTGACGCTCTCCTCATATTTCTTAAATTTAGGATCTTGCCCTAAATGGGTGTTTAATAGCAGAATAGAACGACAGTATGTAAAGGTTGTATCTCACACGTACAGATGCCAAAAAAACTTAATTGAACCACAGTATCTAAAGTATCTCACAATGACATAGCAAAGGCTGCAAAATATATATTTTTTTACCCAAAATGGGTGTTTGTTTAATAACAGAATATGACAGCAGTATATAACCCTTGAATTTCACACGGGCTGATACCGCAAGGGCTGTGAAATTGTGCATTTTGCCCAAAAATTGTGTTTTATTAATAGAAGAATATAACCACAGTATCTAAAGTGTGTATCTCACATGTACAGATCAAGACCAGGCCTCAATTAAAGTTTTTTGCCCAAAATGGCTGTTTTTCAAATAACTGAATAGAACAACAGTATGTAAAGGGTGTATCTCACACGTACAGATGTAGACTAGGCTGCAATTAAAGTTTTTTGCCCAAAATGGGCGTTTGTTTAATAACAGAATATGACAGCAGTGTATAACCCTTGAATTTATCACGTGCAGATGCAGCAAGGGCTGTAAAATTGTGTTTTTTGCCCAAAAAGGGTCTTTTTTAAAAAAAATTATAGCTGTATTTCTTGCTTAAATTGCACACTGACTAATCCTGCAAAGGCACCAGATGTTGGATATTTCCGAAAATATGTGTTTTTTCAAAGCCAGAAAATTATGAAGTTTTTAAAACTTGTTTTTAACAATCACAGATGCAGCAAGGGCTGCAATATTAAGTATTTTCAAAAAAAGGGTGTTTTTTTACTAACAGAATATAAAAGCTGTATATAACGCTTGAATTTCACACATGCATATGCAAAAGGGGTGTTTTTAAAAACCCAGAAAATTATTAAAGTATTTCAAGCATGGATTTAAATGTCACAAAAGCACAGATGCAGTGCTAGTGCACTGAGCTTGCATAAAACTGCCTCCGCCACCCACCTAACTAACAGACGAATAAAAGTTGTTCTTCTCTGGAACTGGGCTCAGGGCAGGGTAAAAAGATTGTGCACTTCACCCACACAACTATATCTGTTTAGATCGCTGCATTCAATTGGGGTTCTGATAAAAGATTCTGTCCTATTTTCTCCGTCACAGCAGCAGCAGCAGCAGCAGCATCCTCTCCCTACACTAAGCACAGCAGAGTGACGTGCAGCGCTATGTGACTCCAGCTTATATAGAGGCTGGGTCACATGCTGCACTGGCCAATCACAGCCATGCCATTAGTAGGCATGACTGTGATGGCTTCTAAGGTCAGACAGTTAAACGCTTGTTGATTGGCTGCTCTGCAGCCTTTCAAATAGCACTAAGAAATCGCCGAACACCAAACCCAAACTTTTACAGAAAAGTTCGGGTTCCGGTACGGGGTCCAAAAATCCTAAAGGTCGGTACGAACCCAAACTTTACAGTTCGGGTTCGCTCAACCCTAGTCGCTAACAGAATGGAGAGCACGAGTATGGTGGTAGATGTAGATGAGAGAGGAGATATATGGAGGTGCAACACTGTGGAGAGCTTTGTGGGTGAGTAAGTTTGAACTGTATTCTGTGGTGGATGGGCAACCAGTGAAGTGACTGGCACAGACTAGTAGCATCAGTGTAGTGGTTGGTTGGTTGGATGGATAGATGAGCCTGGCTGCAGCATTTAGGACAGACTGAAGGGGGGAGAGTTTTTGGTATTTCCACCGTAAGAAAAGGGCAGAGTCTGGTGATATTCTTGAGGTGCAGGGCCGTCTTTAATATTGATTGGACCCTGGGCAAAAATTTACTTGGGCCCCCTGGATCCCGCCTTCCCACTCCTAAGCACGCAATCACGCCCTCCACCACAACACACACACAAAAAATCCACACATCTGAGTACAGTGAATGACTGTAAATACTTCCAGTTCTGAAGACTCCAGCGGCTCAGATCAGTGCTCTGGGCAGCTGGGCTCAGGCTGGAAGTGGGCACCGCTTTCCAGGAAGGAGACCAGGGCTCGGCTCACTGTAGCGTTACAGTGCACCCCACAGTATGCAGTATAGCACCCTATAGTATACAGCAACTCACAGTATGCAGTATAGCACCCTATAGTATACAGCACAACACAGTATGCAGTATAGCACCCCACACTATACAGTACCCCACAGTATATAGTAGAGCAGTATAGTAGCCCACAGTATACAGCACCACACAGTATGCAGTATAGCACCCCACACTATACAGTACCCCACAGTATATAGTAGAGCAGTATAGCAGCTCACAGTATACAACACCTCACAGTATACAGTAGAGTAGTATAGCACCTCACCTTATACAGCACCCCAAACTATACACGATACAGCACCCCACACTATACAGCCCCCCACACTATACAGTACAGCAGCATAGCACTCCACAATATACAGCACCCACAGTATACAGTATACAGCCACCCACACTATACAGTACAGCAGCATAGCACTCCACAATATACAGCACCCACAGTATACAGCCCCCCACAGTATACAGTACAGCAGTATAGCACTCCACAATATACAGCACCCACAGTATACAGTATACAGCCCCCCACAGTATACAGGCCCCCACACTATGCTGCAACCCAATATACAGTAGTTTACAGTACATTAGCATAACAGCCCCTGTCACCTTTTTCTGATATAATCATCACACAAAAAAGCTCCACATTTAAGGCAAACGTCTACAGCAACACTCCTGGTAGAATTAGAAAGGACCTTGATGACCTCATAGCCATGTGACCAGTAATATTGCTAGGTTACTGGTCACATGGTGATGATGTCATCTAAGGTCCTAGAGAATCACAGCTCTCACAGTACGCTGCCTGGAGTACCGGCAGGTATGGCATGGCAACACCCCTTGTGTAGCTGACAGCCCGACACCCGGGGCAGTGGCTAGCAGGGCTCAAGAGGCAGCTGCCTTGGGCCCCCCAGGAGCAACTAGGCCCGGGGAAGCTGCCCCTTTTGCCCCTTGTTAAAGACGGCCCTGTTGAGGTACAGATGACAAGAGTGTGTAAGTGATTAAATATGGGGAACAAAGGAAAGATCAGAGTCAAATGTGGCCCCAAGACAGCGGGCATGTTGCACAGGAGTTATGATAGTGCTGCAGACCGAAATTGAAATATCAAGTTTAGATGAGTTAGTAGATGGGGGAAAGACAAGAAGTTCAGTTTTTGAGAGGCTCAGTTTTAGATACAGAGATAGGAGTTTATGGTCTACGTTATCAAACACTGCAGAGAGATCCAGCAGAATCAATAGCGAATTGTCACCATGTGTTTTTGCTGTTAGGAGATCGTTAGACACTTTAGTAAGGGCAGTTTCTGTAGAGTGAAGAGGGCGAAAGGCAGATTGTAATGGGGTCAAGAAGAGAGTTTGCAGAGAGATAGCGTATAAGGTGAAAGTAGACAAGACGTTCAAGGAGTTTAGAGATGAAGGGGAGGTTAGAGACAGGTCTGTAGTTAGCAGCACAGGTCGGGTCAAGAAACATAAAATGTGTCAGCAGATAAGAACCATTTGGCCCATCTAGTCTGCCCAATATACTGAATACTATCAATAGCCCCTGGCCCTATCTTATATGAAGGATGGCCTTATGCCTATCCCATGCATGCTTAAACTCCTTCGCTGTATTTGCAGCTACCACTTCTGCAGGAAGGCTATTCCATGCATCCACTACTCTCTCAATAAAGTAATACTTCCTGATATTACTTTTAAACCTTTGCCCCTTTGTCTAATTTAAAACTATGTCCTCTTGTAGCAGTTTTTCTTCTTTTAAATATACTCTCCTCTTTTACCTTGTTGATTCCCTTTATGTATTTATGTTTCAAAAGTATTTATTGAAGTTTTACACAATAGTAAAATATGGAGCACATCGTGTAAGTAATCATGCAGTGATGTATCTATTAGGCTCAATCTCAGGTGGCATACGGCGAGGAGAAGACCCGCAATCCCATCTACCCCCCCGTTGCATATAAAACATACCGAATCCTATCAAAGTTCTGGGTAGAGAGAAAGATTAGTAGAATGTGGGGAGGACGACCAAGGCTCCCAGACTCCCTCAAATAAGGCAAATGTATCTGCACGGATAGCTGACACCCGCTCAAATTGATAAATCTTGTTGATCCTATCAATCACTGCCTGGTAATTCAATCATAGGGAACGCCACTGGGAAGCAATATATACCCTGGCAGCTAGCAAAATATACTGGGTCAATTTTAATTTAGAGTTTGGTAATTGTGATGGCTTGTCACCAAGAATATAGACCGAGGGTGTAGGGGGGAGGGCGCGTCCCAACAGGGATGAGAGCAGATCGCTAATGCGACCCCACAACCTGGAGGCTATGGGACATGTCCACCAGGTATGAAACATCGTACCCTACTCTCAACAACCCCGGAAACAAGTAGAAGGGACCTCTGGGTAGAAGTGATGCAATTTGGCTGGCACCAGATAAGTCCTGTGAAGGATCTTAATTGAGGTCTCCGCCAGGGTGGTTTGCCATGACCCCCTGGAGAGTGTCTGGGAGCGTTGGTACCATCTAGATACACTGGATTCCTCTAATAGATCAGCCTCCCACTCTAACATGTAACGAAGCTTAGATTCCTCTGGGGGTGCAGTGAGGATAGTATAGATTCGGAACAGTAGACCCTGTTTATATAGAGAGAAAGACGTTAGCCTTTCAAAAGGGGTATAGTCAATTTTATGGGAACCATTTTTTACGGAGTGGAGAAAGGAGAAAACTCTCCGGACATTAAAATGTTCTCCATGAAATCTTGCATAGATAGGATTTTAGCCCGTACTAGGAAGGCCCGGAGCGAGCACAATTTTTTTTCAACCCACCACGAAAAGGCCCCAGATTGAAGTCCCGGGGGGAAAGCCGGATTACCCAGGAGATATTCTAAGGGGGACGGTTTAGATTGGAGAGAGCGCTTGAACCTAATGGATCTCCATAGGAGTAAAGCGTAATAGGAGAGCAGGGATTTGGCACGGAGTGAAGAGGGTAACGGGGAGGTGGTCCAGATAAGGGCTCTCCAGGAGTACGGTGTCAACAAGGATTGTTCAAGGGTAACCCATATAGGTTGTGCTTGTGCAGAGAGATGCGTCAAAAACAGTTGGGCCAATCTGGCTGCCTTGTAATATTGTGCTACTGTAAGTCCGGCACTGAAAGTCCGCCATGAGCTTTGTGGCGACACATTACAAGTTTAGAAATGCAAGATCGTTTATGAGCCCAAAAAAATTTAAGGATATCAACCTGGAGAGCCCTTAGGTCAGACGCTGGGACCGGGATCGGTAAAGTGCGGAACAGGTATAGAACCACCATTCTCACTATGTGAATCCTACCCACCCAGGACACCGGGAGGGATTCCCAAGCCTGCAGATCTTTCCGTATCTGAGTGAACATGGGGGGATAATTATTTTTATATTAGGAACTGAGAGTCTTAGTTAGGTATATACCCAGGTATGGTAGAAAGTGTGGATTGTGTTGGAATGGGAATCCATCCCGAAGGGTCTCACAGACCCGAGAAGTTACATTACTCAACAAAAGCTCAGATTTGGATTGGTTAATCTGTAGGCCTGATGCAGCTGAGAAGGACTTAAGAAGGGACAAAAGGGAGGGGAATGATATGATGGGGTTGGTGAGTGTTAGCAAAAGGTCATCAGCAAAAAGGCTCAATTTATATTCCACACCCCTCAGCCGAGATCCCAGTTATATCTGGGTGGGATCTAATCTTAATCGCTAATGGTTCCATAGCTAAGGCAAAAAGGGCCGGGGATAGAGGGCAACCTTGGCGTGTTCCTCTGAAAATTGGTATAGAGGAAGGACGCGAGGAAGGTAATTTGAGGCTAGCTTGAGGCAAAGAGTACAGAGCTTGAATAGTGGAAAGAAAAGGGCCTCTAATGTTGAAATGAGAGAGAGTCCGCCAGAGATGGGCCCAGGATACAGTGTCCAAGGCCTTCTCTATATCCAGCGCTAATAAGGCTACTGGAGTTGCAGTCCTGTTCGCCTCATGAACTAGGCCCAAGACCTTCCTTATGTTATCCGGGGCTTCCCTCCTGGGAATAAAGCCAACCTGATCTTTGTGTATCAGGTCGGGGAGAATTCTATTAAGTCTACGCGCTAGGATAGAGGTGAATAGCTTATTATCTAGGTTCAGGAGTGAGATGGGTCTATAGTTGGAGGACAGGACAGGATCTTTATGCGGTTTGGGGATCACCGTGATTTTGGCCGCTAGAAACTCGGGTGGGGGAGTGGAACCTGAAATAAAAGTATAACAATTCCTGCACAGAACCAGGTCTGCCATTGTAAAGAGGGGAAAGATTTTAAACAAACAAATCTTCCTTGTTTAGATTGTATACACCTCCAGATTACCTCCTGAGTATCTCCTGAATATCTCCAATGCACTTAAAAAATCAGCACTTGCAAAAGCAGCAAGCTATAATATGGTTTCTTTAGTAGTGGTTTCTTTAGTAGTGGGGTGATAATAGAGTGTTTGAAAGAGGAGGGAAATATACCAGAAGAGAGAGAGAGAGTTAATAAATTGTAGTTAGGTGAGTGATGACAGTCGGGGAGAGGGACTGGAGGAGGTGTGATGGAATAGGATTACTGCTGCAGGTTGTGGGTCGAGAAGAAGAGAGAAGCCTGGAGACTTCTTCCTTTTTTATAAGGTCAAAAGAGGAGAAAACGCTTGTGGAGGAATTGGGGGGACGAGGATTGAAATTATTTGGGGACTGGGAGATTATTTCCTGCAGGATACTGCCAATCTTGTCTCTGAATTAAGTGGCCATGCCATCAGCGCAGAGGTCAGTGGGAGGTTCTGGAAGTTTAGGGCTTAGAAGGGAATGAAAAGTGTGAGAGTCGTTTTGGGTTATTTGAAAGTGAGGAGATGAGAGAGGTGAAGTAGTTTTGTTTGGCAATGTTGAGAGCCAAATTATACGTTTTGAGCATAAATTTATGATGGAGGAAGTCTGCTGATATTCACGATTTTCTCCATAAGCGTTCTGCACATCTGGAGCAGCGCTGTAGAAAACGTGCCAGGGTTGCCGTGTTCTGTGTCGACAGGGACGGATTGATATTGGAGCAACTTCATCTAGGGTGGTTTTGAGGGTCTGGTTGTAATGATTGGCAGCCAAGTCTAAACAGGGGAGGGAAGTGATGGGGTAAGAGCTAATTGTAGGGTGTTAATAAGTTGCTTGCAGTTAATGGTGTGTAGGTTTGTCTGACACCGTCTGCACCTTCATCTTGCAAGCCCAGAGAAGCCTTTCAGTGGCATCCTTTCTGTCTTCACTGGCCCCTCCTAATGGGGAACCTTCTTTTTTCCTAAGAAGAGGCAACAAAACCCCATGTGGAAGATACTGAATATAGTCTCTCTGATAGCTTGTGTCAGAACTGCAAGCATTTTAACTGTGGAGGAGGTTCAGACTGAGGCATGGAACCCGATGCATAGCAGTGGTGATGGCAGTAGTAATGGCACCTGTAGGCACGGTGGTGACAGTAGTGCCAGTGGTAACGAGAGTGGCACTCAGGGAAAATACAGAGTAGTTAATAGTAGGGGAATAGGAGCCCATGATGACATTGCAGTCAGATAGTAATGACGGGGAGGGTGAGGATAATGATGGTTGTGTGTTGGACAGGACCTGGGAGCCTGGTGCTCAGGAGCTGGAAACATCAAAGGAGGAGGGCAGTGGCTGCGGCACCAATAAAAAATAGAGGCAACGCATGGCCAGAACCTCCCCCAAAACTTCTAGGGCCAGAGCTGCTTCTGCCCACTCAGACTGTTTCTCCTTCTTCTACTCCACTGCGTCGTCAGCCATCGTTAACAGAATGTGTGCCCAGGAAGCAACTCTACAACCCCAGCTATCCACTGATGTGCTTAACTTCCATCTGGCCAAGTTGCTTATGGTGCAGTCGTTGCTGAACAACTTAGTGGATTATGCAACCTTTAGTAAGCTTATGGCGTGCATTTGGCTTGTTTGGAAGATACCTAGCCATCATTATTTCTCCAAAAATGGCATCCCTAACTTCTATAGTCAGATGGCGGATAATGCGGGCCGCTCCTTGCAGTTATCGCTGTGTGGCAAGATGCACACCACCGTGGATTCTTGGAGCAGCTGTTACATGTCATTCATGTGCTACTGGGTCAATGTTTTTCATGGCAGTGGCAAGGCAGCACCATAGAAAGAAGGCCTATTGGTACCCCCACGTTTGTGTCAGTCTGGTTCCCACAGCCTCCTCTACATCCTCCTCCATGGACTTCCTTGCATCCCCAACAGAAGCAAGGGAGAGCATTGCTCCCACTCTCCCCTCCATCCTATCATTTGTGAATAGTTGCCATGTCATGTTAGAGCTGATCGACTGGGCAAGAGTAGCCACACAGCCGATCACTTGCTAAAGTGCATCAAGCCTCAAACATTCCACTGGCTGTCTCCCCGCCTACTCCAATTGGGCAAGATGGTCAGCGAGAATGGCAGGAACATTGTGGCCAAACTGCATTTGGGGGAAATAACATACACTCCCTGCATGGCACTCGTGATCTTGCTGGCTGCCCTGTAGCTGCAGGGGAACCACAAGTAGAAAGTCTCATGGAGGAGGAAGTTGAATATAAGCACGAGGAGCTGCAACTAGAGGAGGAGGAGTCAGTGGTGCAGGGGCTGATGATGATGATGACGATGACAATGACATCAGCCAATCATTTCAGTGGGGACAGAGGAAGAAAGAACTGGATCCTCGGGCATGTTAGCCGGAATGGCAAGCTGTATGCTTTCTTGCTTATGTAATGACTGGTGTATCATTCACATGAAGCAATCTGATAATCATTGGATAGCCATACTTATAGACTCACTAATAAAGAAAGATGGTGGCATGTTTTCCTTTTGCTGAAAGGGAAGCCAAATCATTTTAATACCAGGAAACACTGTGTATGCAGCTTGCCACAGCTTACGGCAAGGAGACACCTGCTGCGCTCTTGTCTGAGACCCCTCTTTGCTCTTGCAGAGTTATCCATCTCTTGCTGTCTCTGCTACCACAAGCAGCAGAAGCCATAACAGCAGCCAGTTCAGCAACATCAACATGATGGAGCAATTTTTTATGTGCTATGGCAGGCTACGGCACATCAGTAAACAAACACCTACCACTTGAACACCCATGTTCAATCCTACCTGGATACTGGACTTTCCCTGGTGCATACTCCTTTACCTGTCCCCATGGACTTCTAGGCAGGAAAACTGGAACAGTGGCCTGAACTAGCCCAGTATGCTCTCTATGTTTTCTCTTGCCCAGTCTCCAGTGTCATCTCAAACAGGGTTTTCAGCAGGGCAGGGGATGTTGTGACACCCAAAAAGACAAAGTTGTTCTCCTACAGTGTAAAAATCATCACTTTTGTCAAAACAAATAAGGCATGGATCCGTCAGGATTTTCACACTCCATTGGCTGAGACTGATAAATGTATCTGCCTTTGTTGACGGTGCTCCATCATGCCACGGACACTGTCGGCCTATCATCATTTTCTGTATGCTATGGCTGCTACTGCTGCTACCTTCATGCTACTGCTGCTGTCTGCCTGCCTACCATTATGTTCTATACCGTATGGCTTCTGCTTCTGCCATTGCAGCCACCATGCCACTGTCTGTCTACATACCATCATGTTTTGCACCGTATGGTGGCTACTGCCATTGCTGCTGCCATCATGCCACTGCCGCTCTCTGCCTGCCTACTATCATGCTCCACACCATATGGCTGCAGCTGCCGCTCCCTTCTACTAATCATCTACTGCCACTTCCATTACTCCCACTGCCACTATCATTATCTCTACAAAGTCGCCACTACTACTAGTACTAGGGATGAGCGAATCGACTTTGGATGAAACACCCGAAGTCGATTTGCATAAAACTTTGTTTAAATACTATATTAGAATGGATTAGCTCTGATGAGCTGAAGTTATTACTTCGCGAAGTCTCGTGAGACCAAGCATAATAACTTCAGCAATTGATATATGTAAAAAAAAAAATCCTGAGTTTGGGAAATTTTTTTTACATTATAAATCAATTTCTGAAGTTATTATATGAAGTCTCGCAAGACTTCTCAAAGTAATAACTTCGGCTCATTGGAGCTAATACATTCTAATTCTGAACGGGTCGCTTGCTCTGTACAGTACTGAAACAAAGTTTTATGCGAATCGACTTTGAATGTTTCATCTGAAGTTGATTCGCTCATCCCTAACTAGTACCACTAAACAACCAAACATATCTACTACCTCGTCTGTTCTGTACTGTGTTGCTACTACTGCCGCTACTATTGTTCTATTGCCACTATTACCTTGCCCTTTCCACATTCACACACTGCTGCTCCCAATGAAATGTGAGAGTTTTTCGAGGCTTGTTCAGAACAAGCCAATAGTTTTTATAACAACATTTGTGCATGTGTAAATACAGGCTGCCCCCATTAAGGCATCATTTTTGGATGCTTGTGTAGAAAAGGCCACTCTTTCTTTTCATAAAAAATATGGGTCCTAGTAGACTAGAGGGTGTTTTATACACATTTTCTGGGCAATTGCAGCAAATTTTATTTGTGACGAATCGATTTAGGTATGAACCAAAAGTTTTGAGAAATCTGTCAAATCGGACGCAAAGCAAATCTCAAGAAGGTCGCTCGTCTCTACTCCACTCCAATTTTAAACAAAGTGTCCAGAATTTTTTTTTCTGTAGACGGACAAACAAAATAACAAAATAACAAAAAAACAAAAAACTTTATATTACATGAAAGATTTAACTGTTAGGCCTTGCTTTCACAACAAATGCCTTAGGGTACCTTTACATGCTGCAGCTTTTGTTGCAGAATTTTCCACAACTGAAATCAGTTCCATTCTCTTAAGTGGGGCTGGCAGAAATCCATGTGTTTGCTGTCCCATTAAAATGAATGGAACTGATTTTCAGTCACAGAAAATGCTGCAACAAAATCTGCAGCATGTGAAGGGATCCTCAGTGACAAAAAATGTATAGTAGAAATTCAAGTGTGACTCTTAGATTTCTGCCATGGATTGCGGTTTAAACTGCTGCAGGTTAACTGTTAATTCTATGTTACTTTAGGGCAGGCATCCTCAAACTGCGGCCCTCCAGCTGTTGTAAAACTACAACTCCCACAATGCCCTGCTGTAAGCTGATACCTGTAGGCTGTTGGGCATGCTGGGAGTTGTAGTTTTGCAACAGCTGGAGGGCCGCAGTTTGAGGATGCCTGCTTTAGGGTATGTTCACACAGCTAAAATACACTGCAGAAAAATCTGTAGCAGATCAGTAGCTAAAACAGGTCATTTTTGGTGGCAGGTTTCTAATTTTAATATAAAGAGAAGAAGGAATAGAGGCTCACCCAACCTAATTTTGGTGGTGGTTTTAGAGGAGTTTTCATTGGAGTTCTAGAAAGGTTTTTGCTTGAGGTTTTCCTGCTTTCCCATTGACTTATATGAAATCCACAATCAATTTTATATGAAATCCACAATCAATACTATTTTTACACTGTGTGCACAAGGTGGAGTTCGTTATATCAAAATCAATGGGAAAACAGTCAGTGGAGTTTTGAATGTGTATTTAGTAGTAGAAAGCGCTTAGTTTCTGCTGGTTAATCAGAAGCAGATTTTACTGGGGTGAACATACCCTCAGGCTGGGGCTACACCTAAACTTTAGCCATGGCAAACATCACGTGACCAAAGATCACTGTGTAGCACTGCAGCCTCGCAACATAATAGAATATTTTGCAACTTGCTGTTTTGGCAACTTGTAGATCACAATGTGACCGTGTTCACTTCCATTATGTTGCAAAGCTGTATTGCTTATATATGTCGGCCGTTCCCCATATACCATTTCCTCAACTTCATTTTCTGTTATAACTGAAAAGCTCTACACAGCTTATTTAAAGAAGAACTCCTGCAAAAAAAGGTAATTATCTGACCTGTTAAACGGTACATGATGTAATCTGTAGTGAATGTAATTTTCTTACCAGTGACTGTATTTGTGAGCTATTCCCTCTCTTCTGATCCTCTGCTGTGTCATGTGACCAGCAATCTGACTCTCCAAATAACACAGCATCTTATGTGTGGACAGGAAGTCAGTTTCTCTATGTATGCCTATGGGAGCCTCACTCTCAGTCTCATAGGAATGACTAGAGAAGTAACCGATTTCCTGCCTTGTGTCAGTTGGAGATCAGAGAGTTAGTCACATGACACAACAAAAAATTAGAAGGTAGGGGATAGCTCACAAATAAAGTCACTTATGAGAAGATTACATTCACTACAGGTTACAACATGCACCTTTCTAATAGGTCAGAGAATAAGATTTTTTTGTGGAACTTCAATTTTAAACAAAAATCATAATAATACTAATAACTATTATTAATAATAAATGTAATAAAAAAAACATAATGATAAACTAAACTTAACTGAAATATATCATAACACATATGTTAATTTTAATTTTAAGCAGTGAACATCTTGCTACCTTGGGCAAGGAAAGTGTTAACTAAATGAACATCAACAGACCAAAACTTACAAAATAGAGTCAATATTAGAACAAGGAAATTTATAGTGTGCCTGCAAAGCAGAGGCAATCAATGATGGCTGTTAAAAAGGTAAATAGCTTCAAAAGCATGATGGCAAGTTAATTAGCATTGCGCAGGTTATATTTTGCAGTACATAGTTTTGTCTTTAGGGAAATAATATTTTTTGCATGTTTTATTGTTAGAGTTGTTTTTTCCTACCTATACCTAGAGCTTGCTTCTAATATTACTGGTTTGTTCAAGTGCATTGCAGATAAATGATTTATTTAAACAGTTTAATTGAACGCCCATTTTCCCTGGATGGTTGCATTCCTACTTCCGTGCAAATGGTCTATGTCCTCGAGAAAACGAAAGAAAGCCTCAGAGCTCATTCAGATGAGCAATGTTCACTTCCATGTGCTGTGTGACGTAGAACACACAGCACACAAACTGAACACTGACCCTTTGTAGTCCATGAGCCAATTCACAAGCCCAGTTTTCCATATGGACCAAAGCTCTGTGCCGAGAAAGTATTTTAGTCAAATTTGCATGGAAGAATCTCCTATACAAGTCAATTGGAGTCATTTACAAAGACTGGCATTTTATGCCGGTCTTAGTTTTTCCCCTGTGCCTAATTTATGACAAATCTCAGGTCTTGTCATAAATTAGGCGCACATTGAGGCGTAAAAAAGATAGTTAATATGTTGGGATCGATGTTCCAGCCCAGTCCAGACCCTAGCAGACCACCATCACTCCCTACCTACTTCCAAGCGGCAAGCACAGCCCAAAAATGCCTATTCAACATAATATTGCTGCATGGGCCTTTAAAAAGTTGCAAAGCAGGGTCTTGTGACTATTTTTATGAATAAAAACTGACTTAGCTCCCGTCATAAATGACCCCCAATGGGTGGGGGGACAGACAGAAAGCATGGACATCATCCATTTGTGGCCCATTTAAAATGATCCAATTTTACTGGCTGAAACACAGATGAGTGTTACGGCGCCAAAAATGGAGTACCAGGAGCTTCATGGCATAGGTTTCCATGGCCAAGCAGCTTATATCACCAGAAATAATGCCAAGAATCAGAGGGAGTGGTGTAAGGCACACCACTTATGGAGCTGATGAAATGTGTTCTGTGAAGTGACAAGTCACTATGTGGCAATTTGATGGACTTATCTAGAACACCTTTTGGCATGAAGTAAAACTGAAATTGCATTCAATGCTCTTCTGGATGAATGAGCAAAAATTCCCACAAACAGACTCCAAAATGTTGTAGAAAGCCTAGAAAAGTGGAAGCTGCTTTTATCTGCAAATTTGGGGCCAACTTTGGATTTAGGGTGGGTTTGCACGTAGATTTTTGCTGGCGGTTTTATGTACTTTCATATTTGCAGTGTTAGCTAAAGGTGTATAGAAAAGATGAAATGCAGACCACATAAGTGTTTTCTTGCTCCTGGCATTCTTGTTAATTAGGTAGTGTTTTTTCTATTTCTTGCTTCTTTTAAAATTATTTCATATTACATATCTATAGTATTCTAGCAAAAATGAGTTAATAGCAAAAAATAATCATGTATCAGTTTGTCAGTCTCTAGAATATGCCCAATTCTGTCACCATGTTTGATATCACATCTACCCAACATCAAGATTTAATTTACAACTGCTTATCCTTTCCATGTATTACAAAAATCCATTCAGCAATCTATTGAAAAACATAGAATCACGTTTTTTATTTGTTGCTCACTGGCAGTAACACTCCAGAGATTAGCCTAATGACCCACATGTGCCAAGCAGCAAGGGTCAACAAATCTTTTTGTTTTGGTTTACCTTTCAGAACAAATCATTTTGTGATTTCCTGAGTAAGTCACCCATTTCCCCTTCAGCTTGAGGCTATTTTTGTTTTGACAGTAGATCTCACTTATCTCACTTTCTTCTTGATTTTATGGTTTACTAGATTTTATTTTATTGTATTTTTTGCAGAATAAATAAAAACATACCGGCCTACATTTACTATGTATAAAATACACCACTTGGTAATGTTTGTGCCAGAATTGTGGTGTACTTCATTTTATTTATTTATTATTTAGATGTGCCAAAAAGAATGACTTTTTCCAACATCCTTTATACTTCCTGGATTAAAAGTAGCATGTGGGTGTGACCAGATCTTATGTATAAGTGGCACAAATTAGACCAATTTAGGGGGCAATTTATCAGGAGAGTTTAATAATTGAAACCAGTTTTGTTTATCTGTATTGATTGGCTTACTTTGCACCAAATTTATAAAAAAAAATCGGAGATTGTTGAATTTGGTGCCTCTTTAAAATCAACACTTTTGTCTAGAAATACCATTTCACTTTTTTCTATGCCGCCACTTACTGGAGTGAGTGTGCAAATTTTTTGTGACTTTTTAAAAAGTTGCAGAGATAAATCTGGAGTGAAGTTAATTAACATAGCTAACCACACCCACGATTCAAAAATTGTGAAAATGCAAAAAATTTGCAAACTAAGCCCACAAAGTCCCTATTTTGCAACTGCTAAAAAAGACTTTTAAGACAGAATTCTGGAGTGCAGGGCTTGATGAATTCCCGCCCCCAATGGCCCCAGATTTATCATCCAGCCATTGTGATAAAGTTGGCATATTTTCAGACTGTCTTCCTACTTACTCTGTCTACAAATTCTACAGGATTAGTAAACATGGGTGTTATGCAAGTGGGTGTGGACCCACTGTGCCACTGACTGGCTATTCCCTGGAGGGGTGTGACTAAGTAACTACCTGGTCTTCACTAGAGCCTCTGATGGCTTGGGCCATTCCGGTAGTCACCAGGTACTACTCCAGAGTAGTCCCGACTCACCTGGGTCAGGGATACCGATGCAAAGCACCGAGGGGAAAGACGTAGTCAAGGCAGCAAGCAAGCAAAGTCCGTAACCGTAATCGAAGTCCAAGGTCAGAGGTAGGCGGAAATCAATTAAAGTCCATTCAATCAAGAGGCAGGTTCCGGTACATAGAAAAGCAGAACTACAAAACACCTTCACACAAAGAACTAGACAAGCTAGTGACCAAGATTGCTCAGGCGTCTGTCCTGCTGTCCTGCAACCCAGCCATAGGTTGGGAAGATAGTGGGTGTGTACGGACTGCCTCACAAGGGAGAAGAGACACACCCTTGCATGCCCTAACAAACAGTACAGGACTGAAGCAGGAAGTAAGCTCTGGCATGGAGCACAGATACAACACTTAAGCTACCTGCTGCCAGCACTTGTCAGCATGGCACATGGCAGCAGGAAGGATAGACGGAGCCCGAGACCAATGCCCGCAGGTAGGGGCAGTAGCGCTGTCTCAGACCACCGGGCTAACTATGGGTCAAAATGTATGATCTCTGATACAAGTCCTGATAACTGTCTACTGCCTGCAACCTTTTTTGGACGGTGTGCCAATTTAAAAATATTTAGTGTGCCATGCAGTACAGGAAAGTCATACAATAGAAACTGTATGTGACTGAAACCAAATAATCATTTAGTGTGACCCTTGTCCCTTACTTCCTTTGCTGTGATGAGGTGATTTTAAGCTGAACACAGGCCTCAGAGGGATCTGTAATAAATCTGTTTCATGAGGGACAAAGGATGACATTAATTTGCTCAAGAAGATCTGCTCACATTAATACATCAACCTGAACATTGACATATGAAAAAGTACTGTACATTTTCTATGGATGTTTAAAGTGATGTGTGTAGCTTTTCACTGCTCCTCTGAATCTGCCTAAGGGACAATAAATAAGGGACCAGTATATGGGGGGACCCCCCAACCTTACTTACATTAATTTACAGTGGTAGGGGAGCAGCCCTAACTTGTAGGGTTAGTGGAGAGGTCTCCTATATACTGGTGCCCCATAGACTGGTCTCCAACCACAGTAATAACAATCAGAGCTCACTTCCCATGCACCAATAACATCCAGATCTCGGTCCCCACACAGAGTAAACACATACAGGCTCACCATTCTCCTACACCCCCCCCCCCCAAAGTTGTAAGAAGATTGCTTCCCATCGTCTCCACATCCCCCCAGCAATCACATGCAGTCTCACTATCCTTCCCCACCCCCAAAGTTGTCTGAAACTTGCTCCCCATCATACCCACATCCCCCCAGCAATCACATGCAGGCTCAACATCCTCACCCACCCCCCAACATTTTTAGAACCTTGCTACCTATCATCACCCATCTCCCACCAGCAATCACCTGCAGGCTCACTATCCCCTCACACACCCCATACTTGTCACAAGTTTGCTCCCCATTTTCACACTATTCCCCCCCACCCCTAAATTAGTCACCACGCTCTATTTCAGGAAATAGTTAAAATTATGTTTTTTAAGATGCAGTGAGTAACTGGTTTCTAAAAATCAGGTTCCTACTAAAAAGGCACTGTGTAATTGCCATTTTGCTAGAAGACATGTTGCTTTCATTGTGTTTTAATTACCTTCTGTAACACCCCAGAGTTGTTACTACACGCCTCTACCCCGCTACTATCTTCTAAGAGCCTTTACACTGTCATCTGATATAATTTATATTATGTCTTTACAAATGTGCATCTAAAACCATGTTAAATAGAATTGTCCAGCTTAGCTCCCCCTTTGTGGAGGTGTGGACTGCTTGGCTACAAGTTATCTTCAGTAAAGAAAAGTTTGAACTTCATCTAAAGGTCTGGACATCATTTCTGCTGCAAAATTCCCTTATTACTCCAACTATCACTACACTCAAATTTATTGCAAGTGAGCCAGGAGCCAGGAGTCCAGCCGTACCCAGGTAGGAGAAACCATTGACACAATTATCCCCACCCTATAGAGACATTATAGGCCATTACACCACTCTGGGATGTGCGTTATAACACCTTGGAAGGGCCCCGGGGTAGTGAACACCTTGGAAGGGCCCTCGGGTAGTACCCTGTGCACGCTGTAATTGGCGTCATTAACAAATACAGACTATTATGCAGTGGGCAGGTACGGGTTGATTAAGTGGCGTCAGCGTTACCCCATATTCTGCTCATTGCATATCTTTCTTTATAAATTCACTACAGTTAATGCAGCTACCTGCCGGGGAGGGCTGTTCGGAGGAAAGGAGTGGTAGTGGCTCACGGTAGTTGTCTTCACTCTGGCGCTCCCTGGGGCAGTGCAGTGAATGGAGGATGGATTTCTTCTTCAATCAGGGCACAACCTGTACCTTTCTGGGTTTCCAGCCTGGTAGTAAGTAGTTGGGGTGCCCTTGATGGTGAATATTTGGCAGGGTGCAAGTCAGGAGGCAGATGTAGGTGCCAATAGGAGGCACGAACCAGGCCCGTTGATTGCAATAAATAAAATCTATCTTTACTGAATTAATGATGTGCGTAGTAGTACATATAGTAGCAAAGTGTGACATTACTCACTGAAAGGAACATTACTCACTAAACAACTACTACTGCCATTTTTGCCTTCACTACCACTCCCCCCTCCAGCTCTATGTGCTGCTGCATGGCTGCTTATAATTGCTAATCAGCTTATGCCATAACTCTGTGCTGATGACCTAATTTCCTTGCTTTAGCAATTAGGTTCCTAGCTTGCTAAGTTTCTTGCAAAGGTGTGCTGTTTTCCTGTTGTCTGTCTGTGGAGTGGCCTGTGCCTGTTTACAGTTGTGACCCTCTGCTGCCAGCCCTGACCTTGGACCTAAGTCATGGATTTGCACAAATGCTGCCTGCCCTGACATTGGCTTGTTAATGACTACATGTTTTGCCTGTTCCTTCGGCACCTTGCACCAATGTCTCGGGCATCAGCTGTCAACCACACCTGAACTACTCCGGGTGGTAGCGGTCTGGTGGTTCCCTGCAGTGAAGTCCAGATCCCTGTATATGGTTTAAAGGGTTAATATAAGGATAACACCCTTAGATTTAACCCAAAGTCAAATCAGTTGGTTGACAAAGTGATTCCATACCCACTGCCATAACATAAAGGCACAGTTCCAAAATACATAAGTAACGTTTTTTTTCTCCCTAATAGCTGTGTTTAGGCAGTGGCAATGATGATGGTGGTAGTTCCTGAGTTTCTCTTTAAACACTTTGCAATATTTTCACAATACCACAGGTGTGCTGTTCTGGGCTAAAGGGGCTGTTTACAGGATAGGTCATCAGTATCAGATTGGTGGGGGGCTGACTCCGGCATCCCTGCGGATCAGCTGTTTTAAGAAACTGCAGTACTCATATGAGCACTACCTTCTCTTCATTGCACGCCGTCGCAACTGTAGCTGTGAGCAGGTATAATCACATCTGGGGGCAGCAGCCAAATGGTAGGGAACATGATGATAGGCAGGCAGATGTGATGGGGCCAGCGAGAAATAGCCACCATCAGCAATGGTTGATCTATTCATCGCCCTCAGCCAGAGGTGTGTAAAAATCGTCATAGATCCATGCCTGATTCGTTTTGATAAAAGTGAAGTTTAGTACACTAGTGGAAGAAAACCCTTTCTGGAGATAACCCTGGAGGCTGGACAAAATAGTACAGTGAGAGCAAACTAGAGCAGTTCTGCCCACTGTTCTGACCTGCCTGCGTAGAAATCCGATGGATCAAGGAACACAGTATGTGCTGGGTAAAGGCCACAGTCCTTTAGAAAGTTAGACAATTTCAAACAATTCTTTTGAAATAAAAATGGGTAGCTGGGCAGAAGTAGGAGTATTATACAGCAAAATTACATCTTGGTGAAGGCCTAGAACTGCTTCACATTTCCATAAAGACGAGACAATGATTTTGGATGCTTGCCTGGAAAAAAGCCCAAACGACGGCATACCTAACAAATTTTATTGTTGCAAATAGTTTCATCATGGCCACACATTCTGTTATGGATGTCTCATGATGGAGTGGAGAACAAGGAGGAGGAGACTGAGCAGAAGGAGAAGCAGCTGATGATGATGATGACGACGAGAAGGCCACATTACTGGTTCGGGATGCAGCCTGACTGCCACAAAGAAGGAGGACAGACTTGTTCCAATTTGGAATGCTGGCAAGTTCTATTTTCCCTCAGGAGTCGGAGATGCAGACTCATGTGCTGCAAAAGAGCCCTGGTACTAATGGGAAATACTCACACACAGCTATCGGCCAAGTTTGGGTAGGTCTAGCATGTTTTAAGTCTGTGCCCACAGTATCAACTGCATCACCAGTTCCTGAACTGACCGCAATAGAAGCAGAACTGTTTCTGGCATTTTTGGGAGGTTCTGGCCATACGTTGCCTCTGTTTTTTTTTATTGCTACCGCAGCCACCATCCTCCTCCTCTGATGTTACCTACTCCTCACATAAGCAAATGCATTTATTATGTAGAGAAACTTAATACAAGGCACTGTCTAATGTATTGTGATCAGGGTGGATTTGATTTAAATCAAACCGATTTAAATCACGATTTAAATCACTAGTCAGTAAGGCTTGATTTAAATCATAGTTTTTTACATAAAGATTCATATTTGGACAATTTTTCTGTTGTACTTAGGAAGGAGAAAAATGGGTTTCTTTTTTCATCTTCATCACAGCACATCTCATGATGTTGCCTCATTCGGGCCACCAGGCCTTGCATTTCTTTGTTGCAGTGTTTGCATTTTGCACGCATGCCTGCCTTACCGATAGGTAAAGGAACTTCATTAAAATATTGCCAGACTGGGTCTCTTTTACGGCCTGCTGCCATTATAGTTTTTTTCCTCCAAGGAAAGAATGTGATAGACCTCAGGTCATAAACACAACAAGATCCAAAGACTTGTCTGTGAAGGTTCTCATTTATCCAGGTCATGGTATATCTGTAAAGAATAAATCAAGGCAACTGGACGTACGGTAGATTTCTTGAAAACGTTTCACTCGTTCTTCCAACAAGCTTTCTCAATTCTGAGTGACTGTACACAAATTCTGGGAATAAATATGTAACTGAATCAACATCTGGTAATTATACCCAGCATTGGGTCAAAGGTGTTGATTCATTATCCTAATTGGAGTCAGTAGGTGATAAAGACTTCCCAGAAAAAGGTGTCAAGACAGTTACATATTTATTTCCAGAATTTTTGTACAGTCACTCAGAATTGAGAAAGCTCGTTGGAAGAATGAGTGAAACGTTTTCCAGTTGCCTTGATTGTCCAGTTGCCTTGATTTATTCTTTACAGATGATCCAAAGACTTGTCTGTCTGTGGCTGTGCAGTACTGTGCTCAGAAAGTTTCACTTTAATTTTGTAGTACTCCTCGTCTGCTTGCCTTTTCCTCCTTACACTTAGTTTCACTTTCTTCTTGTGCAGATCAATTCCACTCCAAACAATCAGAAAAATATTGTTTATATTCTATTCACTGAACTTTAAACTTAGCACTGAAGGGGTTGATTCTGTATTTATAGGTTTGTAGAAGTTAGGATTTAGATCTTTACAAACATTTAACATCACGGGCATCGCAACTACCATCAGGCAGACGCCTCAGAAACCGGGTGTGCCCTGGGGGAAGACAGGTTGCGTCCTTCTTTCACTGCCTGGCTCTAGAGAGCAATAACATAGTAACATAGTTTATAGGGCTAAATAAAGACATCTGTCCATCTAGTTCAGCCTGTTATCCTGTAAGTTGATCCAGTGGTTTGAGAAAAGCCACCTTAATTGACTCTGAGCTATTACCACTTCCCTCCTCTGCTTCAGCTCCTCCTTGGCTTGTTGCACATACTTGCAGTCACTGTTGATGGAGCAGGATACTGTGGCAGTCACTCTTGAAGGGGGGTTGGTAGTGAGGAGGTCTCTGTTAAGGGGGCAGGGAACGGTGGAGGTCACAGTTAAGAGGACGGTCTGCTATGGAGGTCAGTGTTAATGGGTGGGGTGCTGTAGAGGTCACCGTTAAGGGGGCGGGGTGTTGTGGAGGTGACATTTTAAGGGAACAGAGCTCTGTAGAGGTCACTGTTAAGGGGGGCTGGTTATTGTAAAAATCACTGTTAAAGGGGCGGGCGCCGTGAAGGTTAATGTTAAGGGGGGGGGACCTTGGAGGTCACTATTAAAGGGGCAGCTGCAGTTGAGGTTACTGTTCAGGTGGTGGGTTATTGTGGAAATCATTGTTAAGGAGATATGGTACTGTGGAAGTCACTAACAAAGGGGTGGCCGCAGTGGAGGTCACTGTTAAAGGGGCGGGTGCTGTGGATGTTACTGTTAAGCAGCCAGGCTGTTGTGGAAGTCACTATTAAAGGGGTGGGCACTGTGGAGGTCACTGTTAAGGCAGCAGGGTACTGTGAGGTTACTGTCAGAGATGAATGAATCAAAGCTGACAAAGTGGAATTCGTTTAGAATTTCAGGAAAAATTTGATTCGCAACGAAGGAGAATTTCTTCGCGCTTCGTGGTAATGAATCGCATTTTTCCCAAAATGGTGGCTACACGTGTGAGGACTGAGGACATGGGGCAAGGAACTCTGGGAAGGCGGGATCACCCAGATTGACATGCCTGCATGCAGCCAATCAACAGCCAGCCCTGTGATGTCACAGCCCTATAAATACAGCGGCCATCTTAGAGTCAGACATTTTCCAGCGTTCAGAGTGAAGGCGCTAGGGACAGCAATTGGAAAAACCTGATTGTGAAACTAAAAGACAGAAAAAACGATGTTGCAGGGAAAGGATATGGAGGAATCATTTCACAGCATCTTAGTGCAGGGAGAGACGTCAGAAGGCGCTAGAGACATTCATAGGAAAGCGATTTACAAGTGCAGGGAAAGATTATTTGGAGATCCAAATAGCCATTAGACAGCTCTGTCATTCCAGCTATTTGTAATTGGGCTGCAAGTGATATGTTGAAAAGCCTTTACCGGCTTATATATTAGTATCTTTAGTATCTTATATCAGTACTATAAGAAAAATATATATGCATTTCACTTCTGCAATTATTTCTGGTGAAAGCATATATCGGTGTGTATTTCAGTAAAAAAAGAAAAAAAAATATACGCAATGCACTGTTGCCGTTATTTTTGTTGAAAGCGTATAGGGCGTATTTCAGTACTAGGCATATTTCAGTCCAACAAGAAAAATATATTCTCAGTTCACTTCTGCAGTTATTTCTGTTGAAAGCGTATAGGGGCGTATTACAGTAAAAAAAGAAAAATATATATTGTGACACAGTGAGAGGTTTGGTCTGGGAAAACAGGTATTTTCCTCCCAGCATGTGCTGCTGGGCTGATTTACAGTCAGGTGAGGTCAAATACCGGACCAGATTTTAAATGCCGGTCCGGGTTTTGGCAGCACCTGGCTGTCCTTAAATAGGCAGCTGGGCTCAGAAGCCAGGTCTCTGTGTTGCAGAATTGCCGCATGGTGTAAATTACCACCAACACCGCAAGGTGACTTTTTGTTTGAATATGACTGCTTGTTTTGTCACTTGCCTAAAGTGTGAATAAAACACTGAACTGTTTGATCCAAAGAACTTGTTGTTGCCTCTATACTGCGTCCACTAATCCTGTCCACCAGATCAAGTCCCCACAATTGGTGGAGGATGCAGGCATGAGCAGTGAGGCTGGCGTGAACGCCGATATTTTTGGGTTTCTGCATTTTTCAGGCACGGTTGTATGTCGTACAATAAACCAGCTTCCCCGTGACCAGTGGACTGAGGTCTTTGCTCCGTTCCTGGCATCCGATTCCCAGTGGGTATATTTCAACTTGCTAGACGATCAAGCGGCCGACTACCAAAAAGTAAAGGGTAAGATTTTGGCAAGACTGGGGGTAAATATGTTGGTCTGGGTTCAGCGGGTACATCAGTGGGGGTTTAAGCCGTCTGAGCCTGCGAGGACCCAGTATTATGACTTACTTCACCTCTTGCAAAAGTGACTATGCCTGATGTACTGAGTCCCCGGGCTATGCTGGATAGACTATTAACCAATATGTTCTGGAGGGCTTTGCCATACCCTCTCCAGCACTGGATCGGTCAGGTGTCTCCTGGCAATGCCCTTGAGATGGTGGACCTGGTGGAACGCTATGAAGCTACCAGGAATCTAAAGAAGGGTTCTGTCGGGAGGGGGGTCGGCAAACCCCGGAAATCTCCACCCCAGGCCCTGGGATTTGAGCCAATAAAACCCGCCTGGGATGTACCCACGGTGGAGCTGGCTCGATAGTCTGCTGGTGGTGTGAAAGCGTATAGGGGCATATTTCAGTACTACATGAAAAATATATACGCACTTCACTCTACGTTTTTTCAGGTCAAAGCATATAGGGTCGTATTTCAGTACAACAAGAAAAATATATTCTCAGTGTCACCATTCGTCAGAGGGATGACTTCTGGCTCTCAACCTTGTTAGACCCGAGCTACCGGTCCAGAATAGGGACCTTTTTTACACCCACTGAGAGGGAGGACAAACGGAACTACTACAGAGACATCCTATGTAGTCAGTTGGCCGTTGCCTATCTGCGCCATCGTCCATCCTCTCGTAGGTCTGACCGGGGGACCATTTGCGCTCACATTCCACTGCCATGGCTGCTGGGGAGGGGTGGGGTGGCAGGACCAGTACCAGCTCCATTATCAGCAGCCTGAGTCTACAGTCGCTGATGAGTAGCTTCCTTCACCCGCATAGTGAAGAAACTACTCACCAGTAGTGATGAGCGGCAGGGGTCATATTCGAATTCGTGATATTTCATGAATATTTTGTAGAATATTCATTGAATATTCACAAATTCGAATATTCGTTATATTCTACATTCTTTTTCTTACTCGAAAATCGGCAAGGTAATGATCGAGTAATATGCGAATATTACGCGATCAATACAGGCGTGGTATCAAAAATGAATATATAGCACTATAGAATATAGTGCTATATATTCCTTTTTTAGAATATTTGTCATTTTTTTCCATCTGAAGTTATGCTTGTCAAGCAACTTAAGCAGGGAGGAATCATGACTTCAGATGGAAAAAAATGAAGAATATTCTAAAAAACAAATATAGAGCACTATATTGAATATAGTGCTATATATTAGTTTTTTTGAATATTTGTCATTTTTTTACCTCTCAAGTCATGATTCCTCCCTGCTTAAGTTGCTTGTGGGCCAATTACTCATTGGCCTACAAGCAAGAAGCAGGGAGGAATCACGTGTTCAGATGGAAAAAATGACGAATATTCGAAAAACTAATTTATAGCACTATATTCGAAATATTCGTGAATTCTCAAAGTGCCGATATTCACGATTAAAATTCGGAATTCGAATATTCGTGCTAAACACTACTCACTAGCAGCAGCAGGTAGACCTGGAGCAGGATCTGAATTAGCAGGTGGTGGCATACTTGGACAGCACCATGCCACCCCACATTGAAGATCCGCTGGACTACTGGGTAGCCAAACTAAATTTGTGGCTGCAACTAGCAGAGTTTGCCCTGCCCGGCCAGTAGTGTGGCATCAGAGTGGGTGTTTAGTGCGGCAGGGGCCATAGTTACTACAAGGAGAACTCGCCTGTACACCCAAAATGTGGAGAGACTGACCTTTGTCAAGATGAATCAGGCGTGGATCAGCCAGGATTTCCAACCACCAATTTCTGATGCATCAGATTAGATCATCCATGGTGCCACACCAACACTTTGATAAAAGAGACCGGTTTCTTCTGACTACCTGCCTCAGCTACTACTCTGATGCTGAAACCCGCCTGATGCATGCCACACATCTGATACCAAGTGCTCCTTCTATCACCCACCTTCATCAGTGGGTCCTGGTATTGCCACCCACCGTCCCACTCTGTTACCGGGTCACCTTGTGGTCTCCTGATGCAGCTGCTGCTGCCATCTCAAAACAATGTCACCTTGCCACTCTGTGGTCTCCTGATGCTGCTGCTGCTGCCATCTCCACACTATGTCACTGTGCCACTTTGTGGTATCCTCCTGCTTCTGCTGCTGCCATATCCACATTATGTCACCTTGCCACTCTGTGGTCTCCTGATGCTGCTGCTGCCATCTACACACTATGTCACCTTGCCACTCTTTGGTATTCTTATGCTGCTTCTGCCATCTCCACACTGTCACCTTGCCACTCTGTGGTATCCTCCTGCTGCGGCCATATCCACATTATGTCACCTTGCCACTCTGTGGTCTGATGCTGGTGCTGACATCTTCACACTATGTCACCTTGCCAATCTGTGGTCTCCTGATGCTGCTTCCATCTCCACACTATGTCACCTTCCCACTCTGTGGTATTCTCCTGATGCTGCCATCTCCACATTATGTCACCTTGCCACTCTGTGGTATCCTTCTGCTGCTGCCATATCCACATTATGTCATCTTGCCACTCTGTGGTATCCTTCTGCTGCTGCTGCTGCCATATCCACATTATGTCACCTTGCCACTCTGTGGTCTCCTGCTGCTGCTGCCATCTCCACACTATGTCACCCTGCCACTCTGTGGTCTGATACTGCTGCTGCCATCTCCACACTGTGTCACCATGCCACTCTGTGGTATCCTCCTACTGCTGCTGCCATCTCCACACTATGTCACCTTGCCACTCTGTGGTCTCCTGATGCTGCTGCTACTGCCATCTCCACACTATGTCACCTTGCCACTCTGTGGTCTCCTGATGCTGCTGCTACTGCCATCTCTACACTATGTCACCTTGCCACTCTGCAGTATCCTGCTGCTGCCATCTCCACACTTTCCACTCTGTGGTATCCTCCTGATGCTGCTGCCCTCTCCACACTATGTCACTTTGCCACTCTGTGGTATCCTAAAGCTTCTGCTGCTGCCGCCATCTCCACACTATGTCACCTTGCCACTCTGTGGTATCCTCCTGCTGCTACTGCCATATCCACATTATGTCACCTTGCCACTCTCTGATCTCCTGATGCTGCCGCTGCCATCTCCACACTATGTCACCGTGCCACTCTGTGGTTTGATGCTGCTGCTGCTTCCATCTCCACACTATGTCACCTTTGCACTCTGTGGTATCCTCCTGCTGCTGCCACCTCCACACTCTGTCATTGGGCCACTCTGTGGTTTCCCCATGCTGCTTCCACCTCATCAATATGTCATAGGTCCACTCTGTGGACCTCTCATGCTGTTCTCACCCTCCCCACTTCATGACTGGGCCACTATTTTGCCTTTTGGACTGGCTGACATCATGATTTATTTGACCTTTCTTCTGTTCTGTCAGAAGGAAGGAAAAATGAGATGCACAACGGATCCTGTCTGTGCAACATCTATAAGGCCTGTATGGTCACATCAGAATTGGCTTATGATTTGGTAGCCAAAAGCAGGAGTAGGTACAAACACAGAAGACATGCAAATATTCTATTCACGTGTCATCTCTGCCTTAGATCCAGTCCTGTTTTTTTTGGCATTAGCAATACTGATGGATTATTGAGCAAATGCTGACCGAGTGAAGGCGGATGCTCCACAGACAGGATCTGTTTTTTGTGGGTTATTGTTCTGACGAGTCAGAGGAAAGGCAAATTAATCAGTGACGTCAACACAAACTTACTGCTGACACCCTCTCCACTCTGTCAGGGGGGCTCTAGTTGTAAAAGCGTTTAATAGAACAGGTTCTGTAGACATCTATGTGGAATCAGCTGACAGGGGTGTAAAAGGAGTGCGCTTCTTCTTGACGCTAACATCAACCTCTAAGGCTTAGTTGATACTTCAGTTATTTGGTCAGTTTTGGCCCCATGACTGCCCAAATGAGTGAAGTATGTAGTAATTCTAAGACCGACCCTTGTCATCTGCATGTCATACTGACTCACAATATTATTTCACTACCACAGCAGACTCCCTATGCGTGTTACGGCAAGGCACAGTGTTCTACACCACTATAAAGGCTCTCTGCAGCCCGGAAATAGCCTTTTTTTAAGGTAATTTGCCGCAAGTTAATTCGGATCGAAGCAAATTTTTCCACAAAAATTCGGCGAACCAGCTAATCTAATTTTTATTTTTATTTGCTCATATCTAGTTACTGTTAAGGGAACAGGGTACTGTCGAGGTCACTGTTAAAGGGGCGGGTACTGTGGAGGTCTCTGTTAAGGGGGAGGTCACAGTTAATGGGACGTTCCCCTATGGAGGTCAGTGTTAAGGGGCGGGGTGCTGTAGAGGTCACTGTTAAGGGAGTGGGCCCCTGTGGCGGTCACTGTCAAGGGGTGGGGTGCTGTGGAACTCACTGTTAAAAGGGTGGATTGCTGTGAAGATCGAAGTTAAGGGGGTGGACTGCTGTGTAGGTCCCATTTTAAGGAGAGGGGCACTGTGTGGGGTCAGTTTTAAGGGGTGGGGGCTGTGGAGGTCACTGTTAAGGGGGCAGGGTGCTCTAGCGGTCACTTTTTATTGTTTATGTATTTGAGTATGGTAAATAACTTTTAATCTAACCACCTGCAGTTTGCACGATGTTTAGAGTTTCAGTCTGCAGCCTTTGAGGAGCAAAGATCTTCTATTCACTGACTGAATTTTGGGATCTCTGAGTAGCAAGCTGGATGTATATGGGTGGCTGAAAGGAGACGGATGTTCACACTACTGTGAATAGAGCACTGAGGAATGTGATAGTGGTGCATTTTTTTCAAGTGATTTAGAAAAACATTCCTCTCATTCAGAATACTTGAAAAATTAGATCGATATGGAGCAGTGAGTTATATTTTGGACATATTTTAACTGTTAAGGTGGTATCACTCTCCCGTTTTTATTTTATCCAACTCCATTGGTGGGACTAAATTGCATCTTCTGATTACTTGCAACTGACTTTTATATTTATTGTTTAACTTTATAATTATTTTTTACTCAGTGGAACTGCATCTTCATGAAATGCCACACAAGGGCTTCCCCTAGAGCAGCCAGATGGTACTCACAGAGGACATTTATTAAATTCTATTGATGTCCATCTGAAATAGGACACCTAGATTTTATGAGCACTACCACTAGATGTTTGGAACCTACCAGCTGGTGCTAGCTGGCCATCTTCTCAATGAACAAAGCACTGTTTGGGGGCAATTATGATAAACAAGCTACTTTTGTTCTAGGGGAAAGGGAAGCCACCAAGCAACCATTCCAATTCCCCACCCAAATGTGTTTCCTATTGGTAGCTGGGAATATGGACACTGCCTTTTAGGACAACTACAGAGCCAGAAATAAGGTCCTCAACCTTCATTTGAATACTATGGTACAGGAAACAGTGACTAGGGTCAAAACACATCAGCTACAGAAATATTACCAATTTGTTATATAAAAATTGAAAGAATGTGTGGTTTGTTTGCCATCTTTCAGATTGTTATTTTACCTTCTTTTTTTCCACCACTATCTACCATTTTAGCATGGGTAAAAGGTTGCAAACATTCATTCACTAAAAAACACTAGAATTAGCCTTTTAATGATCAGACCCGGGGGCAGTCTCATTCTCTGCCTGAATGCTGTAAGTCTTCACACATATGTACTTAATTCTATATACTGCATAAAAAGTATATTATCAAGAAACGTTCCAAATACCATTCATGAAATGCACAATACTCATTATATAACATAATATAGCTTCTTATATACTCCTATTAGGTCATAGTACTTCCCTAGAGCTGATGATTTTGAATTTGTAAATGTCACAAATGTATTAAGTGAATGCTTTGTATGTAACATGACCACAATAAGCACATTAGGTACACAATGACAATAACAGGATAACATGGGGGTATACATTACAATAGTCAGTTGAGCTCAGCAAAATGACTTAATTAGTCCAAATAGTTTATTTTACTTTGTGCCCCAAAGGCACCTACAGACATAATAAAAAACATATTGAGGATTATAACATTAACAATAAAGAAGTCTAATCCAAGTGCCTTTCTTAGAGTTTTGTGAACAAACTACCATGCAGCATATGCATTTCTGTTTCTTTGTTGGCAAGGACAATGGAACATTTTCTTAAAGAAAAAAGTCAGCTGAAACAGTTTACTATTTGGCAGCCTCTTAGGTCAGTAACTAATTAGTCACTTTGGCATTCGATTTTCTATTAGTGTTACTGGTTTACTGTGTTATGAAGATGCCTCTGGCATGTAAAAAGTTACTTAATACTCATAAAAGAATTCTGTGTTTGCAGAATAAAAAAACAATAATAACAACTTAAAAAAAGTATGACATCTGATCACTTTTAACTCGTTTATAAACAATAGCATAACACCGTATACCCAGAATAAAGTATAGAAAAATGAAATGAGTGAAGCCATAAAGACCTATACTTTATAAGAGGAAGTGGAAGATATGAAAAGTAAAACAATGTCAAATGTTATGGTATCCCAAATCAGTTTTACCTGATCACCTTTAATCTTTCCTGTACAGCTAATAAATACTCTACCCTACTATGTGTGAGCCTCAAGACTTGATCATTTACCACACACACTCCCAAAGCCTAAATAAGTCTCTGACAATGCCCTAAGAGACGTACTAGTTTACTCCTTCAAAAAAATGTATAAAAGTTATTCAATACATTATATGTATCTCAAAACGGATTCATAGGAAAACTGTAACTCATCGAAGCAACACTCATGGTCTCATACAGCTATGTTGAAGAATACAGTAAAAAATTGTTACTAGTCCTTAAGGCTAAAATTAGTTACATCACTCAGGGGTTAAAATGCACTTAATGTATCTGCATTTGGTGCTATATTTATTTATGACACAGATTCAAAATCTGCAATAAAAAAGTGCCCCCCCCCCCAATTTTTATATGAGTGTTAGGTGCTTAAGGGGGTTGTCAGCAGTCTGTTATGCTTTTTTGATCATCCACATAGCCCTGCACCAGAAGTGAAAGAGATTGAGTGCACTGATGCCGAACCACTTATGTTTCAGGATGAGACCGACAAGAAGGGCAGAAGTAAAGATGGGTGGAAGATGATGTGGAGGATGATGAGGCAGAAATTATCTAGAGTCAACAAAGCGGCAGCAGGGACTCTCCTGTCTAACGTTTCCAAATCCAAAATACCCCAGTGACATTCCTTGTAATTTTTTATTAATCATCCCAATAAAAGGGCATCTTAAGAGTCCTGTATTGTTATTTATCGTCATTACTTCCCCGAGTCGGGAGTGGTAGTTGCCGCGCGCCCCCTCCTTTACTTGGAAGCTTCGGCTTCAATAATTTGTTCCACTTTTCCGCTCAATCACATTTTATTTCATCCATTGTCCTCCCTTAGATGTGGTTTCCCTTTCACCATGGTAGGTGCAGAAAAGAACATCGAAAGATATCCAATTGGATCGTGGATGTCCCGGGGACGTGCGACATGGTTGAGCAGTATATGTGCACATGCCTACACATACTGACTGATGGGTCTGCCCCTTCAACTTCTGGGTCTCCAAATTGGGCACATGGCCTGAGCTTGCCCTTTACGCCTTGGGAGGTGCTGGCCTGCCCTGCAGCCAGTGTATTGTCTGAACGTTTGTTTAGCACGGCTGGAGCGGGTTTTCACAGGTTATATTTCCCAATATTTTTTAAACAAAAAATAAAATAAAACCAGTGTTGGCTACCTCCTCCTCCACTGCCGCTTCCACCTACACCGCCACATCCACCGCCACATCCACCGCCTCCTCAACCTCCTACTCCATATGGACCTCCTCCTAGATCAAGATTATTATTTTTTATTTTTACATATTTTATGTTATTTGAAGTCATTTCCCTATCCACATTAATTTTCAGAGCACTTGCCATGCTCTTAACCACATTTTGCTGCCATTTGCAGCCCTCTAGCCCTTTCAATTACTTTTTTTACAGCCAGTTTAGTGCTCAAAAGTTCGGGTCCCCATTGATTTCAATGAGGGTTTGCGGTCAAGTTTGGGTCCCAAACTCGAACTTTTTTGTGAAGTTTGGCCGAACCCGAACATCCAGGTGTCTGCTCAACTCTAAACATAGCCACTATCAAGGCAAGAATCCAACTAGACTATTCGGTTCTAAAGGACCAAAATGGGGCTGCCGCCCATGTGGGAATTGTGTAGCCTGTCCAAACATTGAGCATACAACAACCTTCTCAGATGGCACTGGACAGAAAATTTACAACATTACTAACACTATTTCATGTACCACGATGGGTGTTGTATATGTGGCAATGTGCCCGTGTAACCTTCTTTATGTACCCGTGAACATGTCCTAGGGATCAATGCATCTAGGGATGAAGATGATCTATCGAACTTGAAGACAATTCCCCAACACTTCAAGATCCATCGTGGCAGTGATGTAACTCTTCTGAAGGTAACGGGCATTGATAGGATTCTAATTAGAGGGAGGTTACTAGCTCAGAGAGAAGCTAAATGGATCTTTAGGTTAAATACAGTAAGCCGCCTGGGCCTTAATGAGCGTCTTAGCTTTGCCCCTTTTTTTGAACACCTAAGTATTTGCATTTGTGTAATTTCTGCTTGTTGCAATTTTGGTATATCGCTATATTACCGGTCGTTCTTGACTTGTATTTATATTTATGTACATCTATTTTTGTGATGTGCCCTATTTTTAATCCTCTTTTAACAGTTTTGGTCTTTGTTATCTAGGATGATGTATTTGTTATATATCGTATGTTGTATTGTCTTACCGTCTTTCAGTGTATTGTAACTTCCTTATTTATTTATCTTTTTTTGTTTCTAGATCCTGAGCCGAGATTTATTGATTGATGGCTGCAGAATTTACACATACCTGTTTGCCTGGACTAAGTTATACCCTCGTGCCATAATAATTTTATTCTATATGGTTTTGATTATAGCTGGCTATTTTATTATGTACGGTATATCTGAAGTGCTCTGCCATCCACTACATAAATATATACAGTTGCAAGAAAAAGTATGTGAACCCTTTGGAATGATATAGATTTCTGCACAAATTGGTCATAAAATGTGATCTGATCTTCATCTAAGTCGCAACAATAGACAATCACAGTCTGCCTAAACTAATAACACACAAATAATTAAATGTTACCATGTTTTTATTGAACACACCATGTAATTATTCATAGTGCAGTTGGAAAAAGTATGTGAACCCCTAGACTAATGACATCTCCGAGAGCTAAATGGAGTGAGGTGTCAGCCAACTGGAGTCCAATCAATGAGATGAGATTGGAGGTGTTGGTTACAGCTGCCCTGCCCTATAAAAAACACACACCAGTTCTGGGCTTGCTTTTCACCAGAAGCATTGCCTGATGTGAATGATGCCTCACACAGAATAGCTCTCAGAAGACCTATGATTAAGAATTGTTGACTTGCAAAAAGCTGGAAAGGGTTATAAAAGTATCTCCAAAAGTCTATAAATGGAGAAAGTTCAGCACTGCTGCTACTCTCCCTAGGAGTGGCCGTCCTGAAAAGATGACTGCAAGAGCACAGCACAGACTGCTCAATGAGGTGACGAAGAATCCTAGAGTCTCAGCTAAAGACTTACAAAAGTCTCTGGCATATGCTAACATCCCTGTTAGTGAATCTACGAAATGTGAAACACTAAACAAGAGTGGATTTCATGGAAGGATATCACAGAGGAAGCCACTGCTGTCCAAAAAAAAACATTGCTGCACTTTTACAGTTTGCATATTCTGTGGACAGATTAAACCAAAGTTGAGTTTAGAAGAAACACACAACACTATGTGTGGAGAAAAAGAGGCACAGAACACCAACATAAAAACCTCATCCCAACTGTGAAGTATGGTGGTGGGGGCATCATGGTTTGGGGCTGCTTTGCTGCGTCAGGGCCTTGACGGATTGCTATCATCAAAGGAAAAATGAAGTCCCAAGTTTATCAAGACATTTTGCAGGAGAACTTAAGGCCATCTGTCCACCAGCTGAAGCTCAACAGAAGATGGGTGCAACAGGACAACGACCCAAAGCATAGAAGTAAATCAACAGAATAGCTTAAACAGAAGAAAATACGGGTTCTGGAGTGGCCCAGTCCTGACCTCAACCCGATTGAGACGTTGTGGTATGACCTCAAGAAAGCGATTCACACCAGACATTCCAAGAATATTGCTGAACTGAAACAGTTCTGCAAAGAGGAATGGTCAAGAATTACTCCTGACCGTTGTGCGCGTCTGATCTGCAACTACAGGAAACACAGGGCCGTTTCTTGGGGCAGGCCGGGCAGCCGCCCGGGGCGCTGTCAGAAAGGGGGCGCCGGCAGGGCACAGCAGGAGATGAGCGCTGCGCTTCCTTTGTGGAAGCGCTCACTCATCTCCAAAGTCATCTCATCTGTATCGCCGTCCTCGGGACGGCGATACAAATGTCTGTAATGCGGCAGGGCAGGGAGAGGTGTGTCCCCTCCCTGTTCCTCTGATAGGCTGCCAGCACTAGGCCGGCAGCCTATCAGAGGCCGGTGCAGGTGGCGCGATGGGACACAGGCCGGAAGAGGCCTGCATCGCATCCTGGAGGAGGTAAGTATAAGTTTATTTATATTTTTTTATATGTAAAAATGACAATCCTGGCACATAAGGTGGGCTGCTGGGCTGGCACAGACATAAGGGGGGCTGCTGGGCTGAAGTTATTGCTGCCAAAGGAGGTTCAACCAGTTATTAAATCCAAGGATTCACATACTTTTTCCACCTGCACTGTGAATGTTTACATGGTGTGTTCAATAAAAACATGGTAACATTTGATTCTTTGTGTGTTATTAGTTGATTCGCCCTTGGTTACTCTCTCCTCTATGCACTTTATATATTTGTCTAGTGAGTAGAGTTGTGCGGGCACCTGGATGTTCTGGACCTGAAATTGACCCGAACTTGACCCCGAACAGGAACCCCATTGAAGTCAATGGGGACCTGAACTTTTGAGCACTAAAATGGCTCTAAAAATGTCATGGAAAGGGCTAGAGGGCTGAAAATGGCAGCAAAATGTGGTTAAGAGCATGGTAAGTGCTCTGCAAACAAATGTGGATAGGGAAATGACTTCAAATAACAAAATACGTAAAAATAAAAAATAATAATCTTGATCTAGGAGGACGAGGTCCATATGGAGTAGGAGGTTGAGGAGGCAGTGGATGGCGGTGTAGGTGGAAGCGGCGGTGGAGGAGGTAGCCTACACTGCTTTTTGGTTTTAAATTTTTTTTTATTTTTTTAAATTAGGGTACACACCAAAACATTGGGAAATATAACCTGTGATAACCCCCTCCAGTTGTCACCCCTAGACATTTGAGAAGCTCTGACAGACGTTCTTCGGAACCTCCTGCCTGAGGTTCTTTTGTTTTGCTTTTGTTTTATCATCTCGTTTCTCTCTCTCAGCTGTCATCTAGTTACACTGATTGCATCCCTTTAAATCCCCTCCCATACTGCATCACTTTGCGGTTTATACAACTTCCTGGAGTGTGCTGATGCTAGAAGCTGTTACTACTGCATCCACAAGTTAAGTCTGTTTTCTTTATTTCTGTTTGCCTGTGGGCTTGATCCTAGGTGATAGTATTCAACTGGATCGACACAGCCTTGTGTGTAAACAAGGGTGTACCTCCTTAACATATATATACCAACAAAAGAGAACTGGTACTGATTAATACCCAATAAAATTAAATCTTTAGTTTTGACATAAAAACATAGACAAAAATACATAAATGTAGAGACCATGCAGAGTGCCTGCAGAGAACAGTCCACAATCAACACTGTGGTCACAGATGGCAGATCATTCAATACTCAACAATAGTCGTGTGAGACTCTGTATATAAAATATCTAGGTCAGCATATACTTATACAAGCTGTCTCTAGCTGTGAATACAATTATCTCTCACTATAAGTGCATCTGGCATAACTGTGACAAGGGTATAAATGACATCTATATTCAGTGGTTAGTGCCATATGAGTACCACAGCACATCACATAGATGCTATTGTATTGGCACAAGACCAATCTAAATTCCTCTCTTACCCGATATCCAGTGATATTGGTGTGGGCTGTCTCTGGCTGGCATGATCCTCGACGCACGTTTCGCTAATGTGATTGATTTCCTTGGCGGGGCATCGCACGATCGTCAGACACGGATGTTCAAGGGACTTCCGCCCGTCCGTCTGCGCGGTCCAAGTGAGGGCAGAAGGCGTCTGACGTCACAAGGATCACGTCTGACGGGACGGCGCAAGTCCTCCTATCCGCGATCTGCGATGCGCTCAGGAATCCCTGTCTTATTTATCTAGAGGTGTATGAGGATGGAGATTTCTTCTAATTATGGTACGTTTATTATTACTATTTGACCTGGATCTCCCTAATGCAATAATGATATTAATAGTGGGGTCGGAATGGCATAGAGGATAACACATATTGTCACTGGATATTTAGGCATCAGAGAGTTCAGATCGCTTCTATTTTACTATATATGCTCGCATATTATTGTGCCATATCAATACTCTATCCGTGTCACATTCACAATATTTACACCGGATTTCAATGCGTTTACATATATTCTCATGTTATACTGCTATATCTGCATTTTGCCGATGCCATATCTATTCGAATATTCGTTTCATATGATGAGATATAGTATAGGATTCACAAATACATGACTACATGGAGATCATTTTGACGCTGTAATGACCGGCGTCACACACAGGGAGGAAAACAGGGAAAGCCCTGCCCAAGGGAGAGGGAAAGGTGGTGACCCCTAACTCACCTTGCGGCTGGCACCTGACTGCCCTGACGTCCCTAGACGGGTTCCTCACCCGTGCGGCGATCACGTGCCTAAACCCTGGCTTTCCCTGAAATGAGCCCTAGATAGTGAACGGGCCGGTGGGATCGCTAGTCCGCACCACTGCACTAAGAGGGAAACACCAGGGAGAGGACAGACAAATACAAACACCCAGGTGGGCGACCACAGCAGTCCACAAAGGTCCAACAGGGATCCGGAGGGTAGCGTTCTGAAACAACCATCCGAGAACGCAGCAACACAGCTCCAGTGGGGCAGAATAGATGTCCAGGCAGGAAGCTCTATCTCTGGCAACCAGAGAAGTGTGAGAGAGGAATATAAGGAGGTTTGGGAGTGCTGGACAAGGAACAGCTGAGGAGAAGGAGCTACGGATCCCTGAGTGAGCCAAAAGGGTTTGCAAAGCAAACCCAGAAAGCTACCATAAGGAAAACAGCCCTATCTTAAATAGAGCATGCAGCCAACCGCTGCGACTTCCTGACCCCGGGTATAACGGAGTCAGGCGTTGTTCTCGATACCCTTGTGACAGACGCATGCATGATAACTGAGATGCATTTGCTACTCATCGTATGGAGATAGAATATACATGCATATATGGCTCTCAAATATGCAGTCATATAGGTAAATCATATACATGCATATATGTCTATCAAATGTGTAGTCATGTAGGTAAATCGCACACCACATCTCATATATATATTATATATCTACCAATCCATGTCCAAATTCATCATTCCAGATTTATCTAAAAAGTGTCAAGTGCATAAGGTTGACATCATATAGAATTCACGGATCTACGTTCACATAGAGATCATTTCAACATATGCATGATGTATGCGATGTATTTACAACTCCTCATGTAGAGATGAGTTATATATGTATGTATAGGTATCAAATATGCAGTCATATAGATCAATCATATATCTCATTTCACACATGTGTCGTATATCCGCAAGTCTATATCCAAATTCACCATTCCAAATCCATCTACAAAAGTGTCAAGTACATAGAATAAAGTGCATATTTCTTATCACATACTCATATATCCATGGGCGGATATATCTAATCGCCCATATATACATGTGTGGGCAAATACTAAACTATTCAATACCAAATCTTTTATCATAAACATTAAAGTGTCATGTGCATCTACAATACTAGGTTCTCATAGCTATATCTTATTTTCTATATGGCGAATATTTTTGTATATATATATATATATATATATATATATATATATATATATATATAATCCGTGATTTTAATTACATCTAGAATTACTTTTACAAATGTCTCCAATGGTGTGATATTTCGATATTATCAATCTGTGCAGGGTATATTCAATTCACTCAATTGGTGCAGATGTGTTAGACTGTTAAAAGTCTGTACAGGTACTAACATAAAGTGCATAAATTTTAGCTGATGACATTCGGTATATGCGTAGACTGTTGCATATATGTGCAGGGTAGATTGCCAGTCTAAACATACTTCCCACGCAACCAATTTCTCCACTTACTTATATATTTTGTATATACCATTAGTATCTCATTCACACATGTGTGTGCTTATAAGATGTCCAATTCTTCATTTTTCTTTTTTTCTTCCTTTTTCTCCTCTTCATTCTTCTATTTCTTTATCTATAGGTTCCAATGATTGATCACGAACACATGGAGTCAGCCATCATCCACTCCAAGATAACCAAGTAAGTTCTACATAAATCAACATAAGACAGTGTTAAAATATTATCAGAGGCGTACATAGGAATCACTGGGCCCCATAGCAAAAATCTGAATTGGGCCCCTTAACCCCGCCCACTACCCACCATGGCCCCTCCCACTTCCTGACCTTGCTCCTCCCATGCCACACCCCCATTAAATAAATTTATACATGACCTACAGAAACTGTTAGGGGTTTCCTGGGGGTGACCTGTCACATGGGATATTTGCTGCAGCCTGCAGGTCTCCTTATTTGGGGTGCCATGTTAGGCTACTTTCACACTTGCGTTCGGGTCTCCGCTTGTGAGTTCCATTTGAAGGCTCTCACAAGCGGCACCGAACGGATCCGTCCAGCCCTAATGCATTCTGAGTGGATGCGGATTCGCTCAGAATGCATCAGTATGGCTCCGTCTGTCCTCCGCTCCACTCAGCAGGCGGACACCTGAACGCTGCTTGCAGCGTTCGGGTGTCCGCCTGGCCGTGCGGAGGCAAACGGATCCGTCCAGACTTACAATGTAAGTCAATGGGGACGGATCCGTTTGAAGTTGACACAGTATGGCTCAATTTTCAAACGGATCCGTCCCCCATTGACTTTCAATGTAAAGTCAAAACGGATCCGTTTGCACTATCATGAACAAAAAAAAAAAAAATGTGTTTTTTTTTGTTCATGTTAATGCAAACGGATCCGTTCTGAACGGATCTAAGCGTTTGCATTATAGGTGCGGATCCGTCTGTGCAGACACCAGACGGATCCGCTCTGAACGCAAGTGTGAAAGTAGCCTTAAAGGGAATCTGTCACTAGCAATTTACCCCCAATTTTTTTTTCATGAATCCATGTTTAACAGAGTACCTGTATTCCATCTGTCTTGTTCTTTTGATTGTGAGTCTTGTCATTTCTTAAAAAAATCGATTCTACACTACACCCCCCCCGTCACTTATTAACCCCTTATAAACCCCTGATCACCCATGATCACCCCATATAAACTCCCTGATCACCCCCCTGTCATTGATCACCGCCCTGTCATTGATCACCCCCCTGTCAGGCTCCGTTCAGACGTCCGTATGATTTTTACGGATCCACGGATACATGGATCGGATCCGCAAAACGCATACGGACGTCTAAATGGAGCCTTACAGGGGGGTGATTAATGACAGGCGGGTGATCACCCATATACACTCCCTGATCACCCCCTGTCATTGATCACCCCCCTGTCATTGATCACCCCCCTGTAAGGCTCCATTCAGACGTCCGCATGATTTTTACGGATCCATGGATACATGGATCGGATCCGCAAAACACATGCGGACGTCTGAATGGAGCCTTACAGGGGGGTGATCAATGACAGGCGGGTGATCACCCATATACACTCCCTGATCACCCCCTGTCATTGATCACCCCCCTGTCATTGATCACCCCCCTGTAAGGCTCCATTCAGACGTCCGCATGATTTTTACGGATCCATGGATACATGGATCGGATCCGCAAAACACATGCGGACGTCTGAATGGAGCCTTACAGGGGGTGATCAATGACAGGCGGGTGATCACCCATATACACTCCCTGATCACCCCCCTGTCATTGATCACCCCCCTGTAAGGCTCCATTCAGACGTCCGCATGTGTTTTGTGGATCCGATCCATGTATCCACGTATCCGTAAAAATCATGCGGATGTCTGAATGGAGCCTTACAGGGGGGGTGATCAGTGACAGGGGGGTGATCACCCTGATCACCCCCTGTCATTGATAACCCCCCTGTAAGGCTCCATTCAGACGTCCGCATGTGTTTTGTGGATCCGATCCATGTATCCATGGATCGGTAAAAAATCATGCGGATGTCTGAATGGATCCTTGCAGGGGGGGTGATCAGTGACAGGGGGGTGATCACCCTGATCACCCCCTGTCATTGATAACCCCCCTGTAAGGCTCCATTCAGACGTCCGCATGTGTTTTGTGGATCCGATCCATGTATCCATGGATCCGTAAAAAATCATGCGGATGTCTGAATGGAGCCTTACAGGGGGGGTGATCAGTGACAGGGGGGTGATCACCCTGATCACCCCCTGTCATTGATAACCCCCCTGTAAGGCTCCATTCAGACGTCCGCATGTGTTTTGTGGATCCGATCCATGTATCCATGGATCCGTAAAAAATCATGCGGATGTCTGAATGGAGCCTTACAGGGGGGGTGATCAGTGACAGGGGGGTGATCCGGGAGTCTATATGGGTGATTACCCCCCTGTCATTGATCACCCCCCTGTCATTGATCACCCCCCTGTCATTGATCACCCCCCCTGTCATTGATCACCCCCCCCCTGTAAGGCTCCATTCAGACATTTTTTTTGGCACAAGTTAGCGGAAATTTTTGTTTGTTTTTGTTTTTGTTTTTTCTTACTAAGTCTCATATTCTACTAACTTGTGTCAAAAAATAAAATCTCACATGGACGCACCATACCCCTCACGGAATCCAAATGCGTAAACATTTTTAGACATTTATATTCCAGACTTCTTCTCACGCTTTAGGGCCCCTAAAAAGCCAGGGCAGTATAAATACCCCACATGTGACCCCATTTCGGAAAGAAGACAGCCCAAGGTATTCGCTGAGGGGCATATTGAGTCCATGAAAGATTGAAATTTTTGTCCTAAGTTAGCGGAAAGTGAGACTTTGTGAGAAAAAAACCAAAAAAATCAATTTCCGCTAACTTATGCAAAAAATAAAAAATTTCTAGGAACTCGCCAGGCCCCTCGTTGAATACCTTGGGGTGTCTTCTTTCCAAAGTGGGGTCACATGTGGGGTATTTATACTGCCCTGGCTTTTTAGGGACCCAAAAGTGTGAGAAGAAGTCTGGGATCCAAATGTCTAAAAATGCCCTCCTAGAAGGAATTTGGGCCCCTTTGCGCATCTAGGCTGCAAAAAAGTGTCACACATCTGGTATCGCCGTACTCAGGAGAAGTTGGGGAATGTGTTTTGGGGTGTCATTTTACATATACCCATGCTGGGTGAGAAAAGTAACACCCCAAGGTATTCCATGAGGGGCACGGCGAGTTCCTAGAATTTTTTATTTTTTGTCACAAGTTAGCGGAAAATGATGATTTTTCTTTTTTTTTCTTTTTTCCTTACAAAGTCTCATATTCCACTAACTTGCGACAAAAAATAAAAGATTCTAGGAACTCGCCATGCCCCTCACGGAATACCTTGGGGTGTCTTCTTTCCAAAATGGGGTCACTTGTGGCGTAGTTATACTGCCCTGGCAATTTAGGGGCCCAAATGTGTGAGAAGTACCTTGCAATCAAAATGTGTAAAAAATGGCCTGCAAAATCTGAAAGGTGCACTTTGGAATATGTGCCCCTTTGCCCACCTTGGCAGCAAAAAAGTGTGACACATCTGGTATCGCCGTACTCAGGAGAAGTTGGGGAATGTGTTTTGGGGTGTCATTTTACATATACCCATGCTGGATGAGAGAAATATGCTGGCAAAAGACAACTTTTCCCATTTTTTTATACAAAGTTGGCATTTGACCAAGATATTTTTCTCACCCAGCATGGGTATATGTAAAATGACACCCCAAAACACATTCCCCAACTTCTCCTGAGTACGGCGATACCAGATGTGTGACACTTTTTTGCTGCCAAGGTGGGCAAAGGGGCACATATTCCAAAGTGCACCTTTTGGATTTCACCGGTCATTTTTTACACATTTTGATTGCAAAGTTCTTCTCACACATTTGGGCCCCTAAATTGCCAGGGCAGTATAACTACGCCACAAGTGACCCCATTTTGGAAAGAAGACACCCCAAGGTATTCCGTAAGGGGCATGGCGAGTTCCTAGAATTTTTTATTTTTTGTCGCAAGTTAGTGGAATATGAGACTTTGTAAGAAAAAAAAGAAAAAATAAATCATCATCATTTTCCGCTAACTTGTGACAAAAAATAAAAAGTTCTATGAACTCACTATGCCCATCAGCGAATACCTTAGGGTGTCTACTTTCCGAAATGGGGTCATTTGTGGGGGTTTTCTACTGTTTGGGCATTGTAGAACCTCAGGAATCATGACAGGTGCTCAGAAAGTCAGAGCTGTTTCAAAAAGCGGAAATTCACATTTTTGTACCATAGTTTGTAAATGCTATAACTTTTACCCAAACCATTTTTTTTTTTTGCCCAAACATTTTTTTTTTATCAAAGACATGTAGAACAATAAATTTGGCGAAAAATTTATATATGGATGTCGTTTTTTTTGCAAAATTTTACAGCTGAAAGTGAAAAATTTCATTTTTTTTCAAAAAAATCGTTACATTTTGATTAATAACAAAAAAAGTTAAAATGTCAGCAGCAATGAAATACCACCAAATGAAAGCTCCATTAGTGAGAAGAAAAGGAGGTAAAATTCATTTGGGTGGTAAGTTGCATGACCGAGCGATAAACGGTGAAAGGAGTGTAGTGCCGAAGTGTAAAAAGTGCTCTGGTCATGAAGGGGGTTTCACCTAGCGGGGCTGAAGTGGTTAATAAAGTACCTTTTTTCCATCTGTGTTCTTCTTTTCCATGTCAGTCGTGTCCTTTCTTCTAAAAATCGATTCTTAGGATATGCAAATGACGCTGTAAGGACTGGAGCCCAGAGGGGCGTTTTTCTTTCTCCACGGTGCCCAGGAACGGTGCCCCTCTGAAGTGCCGTGCCCGCCTAAATATAAAAACTACTAACGCCTCCATGTTTAGCTGAATCGCCTCCCAGAGGCGCGGCTAAGTCCTCAACACCCGCCCCCCTCCTCAGCGCCGCGCTCTGCAAACACCCGATCCTCCTCTCGTCGGCGTCCCAAATCCCGCGCAGGCGCAGTGCCAGCGATTGCCTGCGCCTGCGCTCTGATAATACGGCTGAGGGCAACAGCTTCAACATCGTCACTGGGCTCGGCGCATGCCCAGTGACGATGTTGAAGCTGTTGCCCTCAGCCGTATTATCAGAGCGCAGGCGCAGGCAATCGCCGGCACTGCGCCTGCGCGGGATTTGGGACGCCGACGAGAGGAGGATAGGGTGTTTGCAGAGCGCGGCGCTGAGGAGGGGGGCGGGTGTTGAGGACTTAGCCGTGCCTCTGGGAGGCGATTCAGCTAAACATGGAGGCGGGGGGGGGGGGGGCGGCGCGGCGATGAGTTGATGTTGGGGCTGGGCCCTGGGGAGAAAAGCAGCCGCATAGCCGGCTGCACGTCATGAGTGGGCGGGGCCTTATCTGCGCTACGGGCCCCCCAGTGCCGCGGGCCCCATAGCAGTGGCGTGGTCTGCCTCTATGGGCGGTACGCCACTGAATATTATATATCTATCTCTAAATTAAAAAGCTGTCTAAAACCTCCTACAGCTACAAGAAGGAACTAAATCCCAGGGTTTAATTAAGTCCCTTGGGTGCCATCGTGCCCAATCTAAAGATCCACTTACTCTCAACTTGGGCCAACTTTTTACTGAGGTCTCCCCCTCGTATTCCCATGTGAATCTGGTCTATACCTGTGAATTTTAGGAGTTTTTCATTGCTTTGGTGATATAGTTTAAAGTGTCTAGGTATTGTTTTGAGGTTGTTCAGATCTCCTTCCTCTTTACTTTTCTCTATATCACGTATGTGTTCCCTGATTCGTATCCTCAATTCTCTGGTTGTGAGACCTATGTAAATCTTGTCACAGGGACACCTAGCATGATATATTACTCCTTTTGAGGAACATGAGATGTATTCTCTGATTTTATACCTTTTGTCATGGTTTAAGCCAGTAAATTCTGTGGTTTTTATCATGTTTTTACATGCCTACATGTTCCACAGGGAAAGGATCCTTTTAATTTGTCAATGCCGTCATTGTCAGTTTTACTTATGTAGTGGCTGTGTACCAGTAGGTCTTTAAAATTCTTTGCCCTCTTTGCTGTTATTAAGGGTTTTTCCGAAATACATTTCTTTAGGACCACATCTGTCTGTAATACATTCCAGTGTTTTTTCAAGATGTCCTTTATTTGCACCATTGGCTGTTATACTCAGTTAGGAATCTGGTATTATATGATGTATCTTCACTTTTTATCGTGTTCGGGCATAATAGTTGCTCTCGGGTCTTTTTCTTTATTTTGCCTGCTCCTCTCTTGATCTGTCTATTGCTGTATCCCCTGGCTTGGAGTCTCTCTATCATTTCCTTACTTCGTTCTTTATACTTGCCTTCATTAGAGCAGATTCTTTTTATTCTTGCGAATTGTCCAGTGGGTATTCCGTCTATGGTGGCCTTTAGATGGGATGATTCAGCATGCAGAAGCGCATTGACCGCAGTTTCTTTCCTATGCACTGCACTTCGGTTTCTAGTGTGCCGTTGTCCTTTATTTGTATCTTCAAATCTAGGAAGGTAACCTCCTTCCCCATCTGGAACGTTAAGAATATATTGTGATCATTGTTATTGAGAGTATTAATGAACTTTTTAAATCTTCCTGTGTGCCCTCCCATAGAAAAAAGATGTCATCTATAAAGCGCATCCAATTGTGCACTTTATCGATGTCAGGTATCATTTCATTCATAAATATTTCTCTTTCCCAGGCTCCTAAAAAGAGATTGGCGTAGGATGGGGCACACGTGGCCCCCATCCCCACGCCCTGTGTCTGCAAAAAGAACTCGTCATTGAAGAGGAAAAAGTTGTGGTCTAATATGAACTTCAGCAAGGTAAGGATTAACTCATTAAATTCTCCTTCCATGTTATTACCTTTAAGGTATTCCGCCACTGCTTTTAGGCTGTGACAAGGATCATATTGTCTTCTACTTGCATGTTGTTTAATCTGTTTAACGCTGCCGTCGTATCCTGCATGAAGGATGGTAAGGTGTTAACAAGCATTTTCAGATGATGGTCAACAAATTGACCAATTTTCTCACTCAATCCACCATTACCTGATATAATGGGTCGTCCAGGCGGGTCTATCACATTTTTGTGCACTTTAGGTGTCATGTAGAATGTGGGTATCCTAGGAGATGGAATTATCAGTAGGGGTTTTATTTTAGATGGAATGACTTCATCTTCTTCAGCTTTATCCAGTATGTCATTACATTTTTTCTGGAAGATAGAGAGGGGATTGGAATCTAGTTTTCGATAGCATTTTTTGTCCCTAAGTATTTTATAGGCTTGTCTCATGTACATCTCTTCTGGCCAGATTACTATGTTACCCCCTTTATCTGCTTGTTTAAATAATATTCCTTTCAGATCTCTTAGTGCATCTAGAGCTCTTTTTTCTTTTAAACTGAGATTTTCATCCCTTTTCTTTCCCTGACTATTCAATAAGGTCAGGTCCTCACTCACAAGAAGATCCACTTACTCTCAACTTGGACCAACTTTTTACTGAGGTCTCCCCCTCGTATTCCCATGTGAATCTGGTCTATACCTGTGAATTTTAGGAGGTGACCCTGATCCTAGGTGACCCTGACTCCCTCCGTATTAAGTGTAGGGAGCCGGTGGTCATGTCCCCTCACTATTATAGGGTGTTCAAGTGCATACAGTCGAGGAACGAGGCTATGCAATTTTCTACCATTGAGATTTTTGCATAGGCTGAGCAGTAAGGGAGAGAACTAGGGCTCTTACAGGGCTTACCCTGTTCCTTAGTTTTGGATCAAGTCAGTCGGATCTTCATTTGTGTCTTCTAGTTTTCTGTAACACCATCCGTGACACCAGTCGTGCTAAACACACGTTCAGACAATACACTGGCTGCAGGGCAGGCCAGCACCTCCAAGGCATAAAGGGCAAGATCAGGCCATATGCCCAATTTGGAGACCCATCAGTCAGTTTGTGTATGCGTGTGCACACATACTGCCCCACCATGTTGTACGTCACTGCGATGTCCACGATCCATTTGGAAATCTTCTCTATCAACTTTCGATGTTCTTTTCTGAGCCTACCATGTTGATCACGGTTATCGGCGAATCAGGGTTCCACGCCGGAGAGGGAGCGTGAGAAAGAGAGACCATATCAAAGGGAGGTAAATTTTTTTAAACTAAATATGATCGAGCGGAAAAGTGGGACAAATTATTAAAGTGCAAATGTGGGACAAGTTATTAAAGTTTAAGCATTGAATGACAGGAGGGGGGCACACATCAATTAAATAAGAATTTTTAAAATTTAATTCCCTGTCACTTATGCAGAGCAGGGGTTTTGTATACGGCAAAATTGGTTAAATGTCACCTTGCAACAGACGATTTTTTTAAATTTAGGTCCCTATCACCTATGCAGAGCAGGGGTTTAATCATGGCAAAAATGGTCAAATGTCACCCAAGAATGTAACAGACAAATTAGTGATTTTTTTTTTACCTGTCTACTAGGTATAGCAGTGCACAAACAAAAGATGAACTGAGCCTAAACGGGTTTGAGTAGCAAAATATAAATATACTTTATTCAATAATTCATTAAAAATATGTATGTGATGTAATACAGCAGATAAAAAGGTGGACTACAGATGGGGGGGGGGGGGGGGCAATGAGGCAACCACAATATACTGGAGTATACATCAAATGCACTGACATGTAGAAACGTTACACATGATTGTCACAGGTATCTAAATCTTAGCAAAAGTGCAAATGTGCGTCTCTAAGAGTATATATACATATACAGGGAATATCTATTGATATACTATAGATATCGCAAGTATCCCGATCGTATCAACATACAAGTATATGTCTCCATAAATACAAAGAGAGCAAATCAATGCCCTGAGAGTGGAACCGTAAGTGAAGACACATACGTGTATAGTAACCGGTCACTATAATAGCCACGTCCACTGTAAGTAAACACACGGATAACAAAGAACGATCTTCTTGTAACATATATCATATGACCAAATATAACAACAATAACATATGTCACTTATGTCAAGAAATTAATCTTATAGATATCGCAAGTATCCAGATCATATTTATATCTCAATAAGAACATAGAGGGCAGCTGACAATGCCCAGAAAATGAAGCCATAAGTGAAGACATATACAGTACATGTACAGGAATCGATCACCTAGCTAGCCGCATCCACAAGAAGTGAACGCAAAGATCACAGAGATCGATTTACCTGTAGCATGTATAAGGTAACTAAGTATAACAACAATGACATATGTCGTTTATGCAGGAAACAACCTCACACCATAAAGTAAACACGCGTTGGGGTACGTGGCTCTCCTGAGTTGGACAGTTTTGTTTCATGGGTATGTTACTTTATGGTGTGAGGTTGTTTCCTGCATAAACGACATATGTCATTGTTGCTATACTTAGTCATCTTATACATGCTACAGGTAAATCGATCTCTGTGATCTTTGTGTTCATTTCTTGTGGACGCGGCTGTCTAGGTGATCGATTCCTGTACATGTATATGTCTTCACTTATGGCTTCATTTTCAGGGTATTGTCAGCTGCCCTCTATGTTCTTATGGAGATATATACTTGTATTTTTATATTATCTGGATACTTGTGCGGTATGCCAGACCTTGCAGGGGAATTATGTGTGAGGTCACGGTGTGAGCAATAGGTGGGCCAAGGGAAATACAGTTCTGGTTACTCACGGTTATGTTGTCCCTGGGCAGGCTCGCATAAGTGAAAAGGAGAACGGCACAAGGATTCTCTGGGGCACACTCTGGTGTAAGGGACACTGGCCAGATGGTGGTTTGAGGTGCCCTTGGTGGTCTGTATTAATGTGCCAGTGGCAAGGTCCCTTGTAGCCGTGACGCCAGTACCTTTTGTATGGAGGTACAAACATTTACTATAGTGTTAATAGAGGAACTGAGTCTGAGGCAAGCAGGATGAAACTCAAAAGGGAACTTTACTGTAGAGGACTCTTGGTAACAACACATCCAATGCCTTAAACAGTCTCAGTACAGAGATATACTGCTGCAGGTCATCTGCTGACAGGTATAACTGTCCCTCTCTAGATGTTAAATAAGGAGATTGTAACCTTACTGGTAGTGGAGTTCAGGAATGGTCCTGGTTCAGGCTTGTGAAGTCGCCAAAGGCTGATATATCCTTCACGGTGGAGTCCAAAGGTCCTAAGGCACTAAGATGACGTGTCCAATAACCCTTTGGGGGTCTCCTCACGGTAGTAGTCTCTGAATGAATAAAGCCATTCAACTCTGGGCTGAGATATGGCTGAGGGATGTGGATAACAGGCTGCATACACTGCTAGTCTGTGCTCAACTGCCACTGGAACGAGATCTCAAACTATACTAAACTGGCTAGGCCTGAGCTAAGCTATATATATGGAAGGTGTTATCTCCCCCTAGTGGTAGGCTCAGTGTAATTGAATGCTAATACACCTGTTAGCAGGGATTATGCATAAGGACATATTGCAGCTTAACAACAGGCTATAAAAAGGCATTATAAGTACGATAAAACAACTTTACAGTACCCACGAGGGTAGTGGGACGCTGCATGCACCTCTTGTTTAACCTGTGTCGGCCTCGACACGAAGATGTAGGTCTCCTGAAAAATACAAAAGAGAACAATCCTGCAGGCATAAAGAACAGTACCATAACCCATATCAATACTTCTTGAAATCTGAAAAGCAATTGGTTAGGCACAATTGTAAATTATCAGGCAATACATCAATAATGGTAATAAATAAGTGGAAAGGGACGTTCTCTCTTTTCTCTAAAGACTGATTAACAGGGGTGCTGACCTGGCACAGCAGAACAATAAAACCAGGATAGTCCATAATGGGGAAATGATGAACATGAATGAAAATCAGGAGGCTCACAGGGCATGAGTCTGTTCTCTGAGCATAGGGTAAGTAAAGATGGTGAATAACACAGAGGCTCTGATGCGTTAGAGTCTATCTCCGGGCACAGGCTTGAACGTTGCATCAACAAAACCAATGAGACTGTAGAGAGTCCTTTGAGTAAGGCAAAAATTCAGAGTCAAGAAGTCTCTCACTCAGGCTCTGTAGTCTCATCAAGAAGCAAAATTGTAATCCACATTATACTGGGGTATCTGGAAGGTCTCTCAATTGATTCTAAATTAAATACTCCCTATAACGAGCAGGTAGTTGTCCCTTTGTAATCCGACTGGATCTGCGAAGTAGCGGTCCTTCTTCTGACCTTGGCACAAGGGGACTTGGTACTTCTCGAGTTTCTTGCATTTCCGAAACTTCTTCTTGAGGTGGTTCCTCTGGCTGATGTGACACTGTACTGACTGGTGCAGGCACAGCAATGTTTAACCAGGGTGTAAGGAACCATTGTAGTGGATCTGTTTCTTGCATTAGTCTTTCAACAGTTTGTATATGCTCTACTGACTTAGCTGGTAGTTCAGGCACTTGAATTGGAGGTTGATGTTCCTCTGTAACACTCTCATCTGGAAGGATTTCTCCTGGAGTGTCTTTCTCCTTGTTACATAATTTCAAGCGATTGCGATGAACTATTAGGAGGTAACTTGTTTTCTCTGGTGATCTCATAGGTGTCAGTTACTGGATTTGGGATAGCTGAAATTATGTAGGGAACTCTTTCCCACTTACTATCCAATTTGCTGGTGCGATGATTGTTCTTTAGTCACACATAATCACCAATTTCAAGAGGCTCTTCTTTGGCAGATTGGTCATAGTCTTTTTGCTGCTTTTTGTGAGCATGTTCCATGCGGTGGTGAACAATTCCTTGTGCATCAGCTAGATGTCTTTGGTGTTTGCTAACTGTAGCGGAGAGCTGATATTCCACAGCCAATCTCCACCTAAGATCCCAGTGAGGCTCAGGAACAAGTATCATAAATCCATAGAGTAGTAATTCCAGCAGGCAAAATAGTCCAATAATATCCCAACAGCAATCCCAATGACTGGACGACACACAGCATCAGGAGCAGAACTAACTTTATTTGGACATGGCACACACTTTAAACCCCCCAACAGCCTTATTTACATACAATGGGGCACATAGATGACCATGGTACAAGGAAGGGTGGGGACAGACAATAGCAAGGGCTGATGGGAGATGGAGGAGGGACAGAACAGCTAGATTACTGGTCTCTCAGTGTCCCTGAGACCACACCCTGCTGGGAAAAGAATGGGACAGGAAATAAAAAGGGGGAGGGGAGGAGGCACAGAAAAGCAATGCATCCAACACAGTAAACATTACAGTTTACAATACATAGCCATACAATCAACCGAATGTCGTCCTACATGATCCAAACAGGCCAGGCTAAATACAATCCGCTACACTGCTCCCCCTTGCCCACAAGCCGGCATACACAGTCTGATCCAGCACGGATCGGCTTGGGGATGTCCGGGGTGCTCACGGATCATTTCTCCAAATCAGTTTGTCTCGACAACCCGTCAGCGTTTCCATTTTGTTTGCCCGGGCGGTACTGAATATTAAAGTCAAAAGGCTGCAGCGCCAAACTCCAGCGCAGCAGCCTGGCATTGTCCCCAGCCACCCGGTTCAGCCATACTAACGGGTTGTGATCCGTGAGCAGGGAAAAAGCCTGTCCATATAAATACGGCTGTAACTTCTTTAGGGCCCACACCACAGCCAGGCATTCCTTCTCGATGGCGGCGTAGCTTACTTCTCTGGGTAACAGTTTGCGACTGATGTAAGCCACGGGGTGTTCTCCGCCATCGGCCCCAACTTGGCTCAGCACTGCCCCCAATCCAAACATAGAAGCGTCTGTGTGAACAAGAAAACGTTTAGTTGGATTGGGAGCTGCCAAGACAGGGGCATTAATAAGTGCATTTTTCAGATGTTGGAAGGCCTGCTCACACTCCGGGGTCCAGGTTACTTGGCGGGGAAGGTTCTTACGGGTCAGGTCAGTAAGGGGTTTGGCCAGGGCACTATAATTGGGGACAAACTTTCTGTAATATCCTGCGGTCCCTAGAAATGCCAACACCTGAGTCTTAGTCCTAGGGGTAGGCCATTGGGCTACAGCCTCTACTTTGGCTGGTTCTGGCTTCTGTTTCCCACAACCCACTCGATGGCCCAGGTACTGTTGCTGGAGTTGGAGATCTGGGCCGGCTGCCCAGTATCCCTGTAGGGCCGGTAGAGAGATCTCGGTCCCATCTCCACCTGCCATCTGTGGGTCTTCCCAGGACCAGTCTGTGAGGTCCCTCAACATTTGCGAGTAAGGACCACCTGCGTCCACACCTGGCAACTCCGGCTGCTGCTGAGGGTCTGGGCCAGCTGCCCAGCATCCCGGTGGAGAGACCTCGGTCCCGTCTCCACCTGCCTGTTGTGGTTCCTCACAGGACCAGTCTATGAGGACCCCTACTTCGGGTTCCTCTGGCCGCCTCAAGGGGAAACGGCTTACCTCCTCGGATGCAGCCTCTGCTCGGCTGCTGTAACACTCCTTCTGCTGGGCAATTTCTCTCTCTTTCGCCAGTCGGAATTCTCGTTCCATCCTTGCGTGTCGCTTGGCTGTGACCTGGTTCCAGATGGCCTGGCATATATCCATGGACACATTATCTCCATACTGGTCCACTCGCTGCCTCACCTCGGCCAGCCAGTCATCTTCAGAGCCTTCCATACTTGTCTGCTCCAAGTCGCTGGATACCTCTGCTCCCAGGGGCGCTGCACGAGTGCTAGCGTTTGCCCTCAATTTGTAACTCCACACGTTACCGGTGTCTCTGAGCTGCTTCTCCTCGCACTAGGACGCCATCCCACTGCTTGCCACCAATGTAACGGAGAGATGATATTCCACAGCCAATCTCCACCTAAGATCCCAGTGAGGCTCAGGAACAAGTATCATAAATCCATAGAGTAGTAATTCCAGCAGGCAAAATAGTCCAATAATATCCCAACAGCAATCCCAATGACTGGACGACACACAGCATCAGGAGCAGAACTAACTTTATTTGGACATGGCACACACTTTAAACCCCCCAACAGCCTTATTTACATACAATGGGGCACATAGATGACCATGGTACAAGGAAGGGTGGGGACAGACAATAGCAAGGGCTGATGGGAGATGGAGGAGGGACAGAACAGCTAGATTACTGGTCTCTCAGTGTCCCTGAGACCACACCCTGCTGGGAAAAGAATGGGACAGGAAATAAAAAGGGGGAGGGGAGGAGGCACAGAAAAGCAATGCATCCAACACAGTAAACATTACAGTTTACAATACATAGCCATACAATCAACCGAATGTCGTCCTACATGATCCAAACAGGCCAGGCTAAATACAATCCGCTACACTCACCCAATCAGTTTTTGGCAATAGATTGATGGCATCAGGCACTTGTACGTCCAAAGTATGGTAGTTTACCTTATCGGCCAAATATGAGATAGTAAGGTGTATACCCCGTGGAACAGTGAATGGTATTATAGGTATACATTAATTGAGGTAGAAGAGTAGGCCAATCATTCCTAGTAGCAGGTGGCACAGCTCTAAGCATTTCTACTAGGGTTTGGTTCATCTTTTCACAAAGTCCATTACCTTGGGGATGGTAAGCTGTTGTTCTGATTTTCTGGCAATTGTGAAGTGAACACAGTTCTTTGAAGAGTTGCGATTCAAAGGCAGATCCTTGATCTGTAAGTATTTTCTCTGGACATCCGTATGGTAACAGGAAATGTTTCCAGAAGGCATCTGTAGTTGTTTTAGCGGTCAAGTCCTTAGCAGGTACTGCTACAACGAATTTGGTGTAGTGGTCAATAATGGTCATAGCGTATGTGTAACCTGAGCGACTTGGTTCCAGCTTCGCATGGTCAATTGCAACGATCTATAATGGTTTTTGGCTGACAATAGAATGTAAAGGTGCTTTTTGGTCATGCTTTTCACCTCGTCTAATAGCACAGGCGGAACACTCTCGACACCACTTCTCAATGTCTTCTCGCATTCCAATCCAATAGAATCGTCTACGTCTTCTGCACGCCAAAGTGTTCTGATTTGTCATGGTTCATCTCAAGAATAATGCTTGCATCCCAACAAGGAATTAGGATTTGGTATACTCTGTCATAGGTAACTAGATCCAGGCTTCTTCTCAATAGTAGACCCTTCTGCAGAAAGAGTTTTTTCGGTGTCTCCACAGCTTTAACAGTTCTGGGTCTGAATTTCTTCTGTGGATTCTCTCAGGTGTTCTTCCACTGGTGAGGAAGTCATGTAGTTCTCCGATTACTCTACTTTCTGACTGAAGTTTGATCCATCTTTCCTTCTCAATTTGAGATTCTGGATTGTTCTGTAGATGGGGATTTATGACTCTTTTGTTTTTGATGGAGAGGATGCTTTGTTGGGTGAAGTTATTGTAGAAATTAGGCATCTCCACTTCTTCCTAGACATCTACATGTGCAGTAGGATCTTCTTTGGTAGGCTGGCGACATAAGGCATCTGCATTCTCGTCTGATTTGCCTGTTTTGTATTTTACAGTGAAGTTGTAGTTAGCAAGGCGTGAGGCCCATCTTTGTTCTAAGGCACCTAGCTTGGCTGTATTGAGATTCGCCAGTGGGTCGTTATCGGTGAAAGCTATGAAGGAAGTTGCTGAAAGGTAGTCCTTAAATTTTTCGGTGACAGCCCGCACAAGTGCGAGGAACTCTAACTTGAAAGAGCTGTAGTTCCGGTCATTCCTTTAAGCTCCTTTCAGGGATCTGCTAGCATAAGCAATTACTCTCTCTTTACCTCCTTGCACTTGAGACACGATAGCTCCCAGGCCTTTCTGGCTGGCATCAGTGTAGAGATGGAAGGGCTGTTGGTAATCTGGATATCCCAAAACAGGTGGTTTGGTCAGCTTCTTCTTTGAGAGCTGGAAGGCAATTACCTTATGGCCAAGAAACAGAGTTTCGCTCAGAAATATTTTATTATGATGAGACCATCCATCATTGTCCAGAATATCCAGCAAGCATACTTTAGGACATAATGGTATTGGGCCTATACCCAATGATGAGAGTACATCAAGCACTTCCTGCCAGTATGATCTAATATATCTGCACTCCCACATCAGATGCCAAAAATCGGCACCATTGTGAGAGCATCTAAGACATCTACAGTTGCAAGAAAAAGTATGTGAACCCTTTGGAATGATATGGATTTCTACACAAATTTGTCATAAAATGTGATCTGATCTTCATTGAAGTCATAACAATAGACAATCACAGTCTGCTTAAACTAATACCACACAAATAATTAAAAGTTACCATGTTTTTGTTGAACACACCATGTAAACATTCACAGTGCAGGTGGAAAAAGTATGTGAACCCTTGGATTTAATAACTGGTTGAACCTCCTTTGGCAGCAATAGCTTCAACCAAATGTTTCCTGTAGTTGCAGATCAGACGTGCACAACGGTCAGGAGTAATTCTTGACCATTCCTCTTTACAGAACTGTTTCAGTTCAGCAATATTCTTGGGATGTCTGGTGTGAATCGCTTTCTTGAGATCATGCCACAGCATCTCAATCGGGTTGAGGTCAGGACTCTGACTGGGCCACTCCAGAAGGCATATTTTCTTCTGTTTAAGCCATTCTGTTGTTGATTTACTTCCATGCTTTAGGTCGTTGTCCTATTGCAACACCCATCTTCTGTTGAGCTTCAACTTGTGGACAGATGGCTTTAAGTTCTCCTGCAAAATATCTTGATAAACTTGGGAATTCATTTTTCCTTCTATGATAGGAATGCCGTCCAGGCCCTGACACAGCAAAGCAGCCCCAAACTATGATGCCCCCCACCACCATACTTCACAGTTGGGGTGAGGTTTTGATGTTGGTGTGCTGTGCCTCTTTTTCTCCACACATAGTGTTGTGTGTTTCTTCCAAACAACTCAACTTTGGTTTAATCTGTCCACAGAATATTTTGCCAGTACTGCTGTGGAACATCCAGGTGCTCTTGTGAAACTGTAAACATGCAGCAATGTTTTTTTTGGACAGCAGTGGCTTCCTCTGTGGTATCCTCCCATGAAATCCATTCTTGTTTAGTGTTTTACGTATCGTAGATTCGCTAACAGGGATGTTAGCATATGCCAGAGACTTTTGTAAGTCTTTAGCTGACACTCTAGGATTCTTCTTCACCTCATTGAGCAGTCTGCGCTGTGCTCTTGCAGTCATCTTTACAGGACGGCCACTCCTAGGAGGAGTAGCAGCAGTGCTGAACTTTCTCCATTTATAGACAATTTGTCTTACTGTGGGCTGATGAACAGCAAGGCTTTTGGATATACTTTTATAACCATTTCCAGCTTTATGCAAGTCAACAATTCTTAATTGTAGGTGTTCGTAGAGCTCTTTTGTGTGAGGCATCATTCACATCAGGCAATGCTTCTGGTGAAAAGCAAACCCAGAACTGGTGTGTGTTTTTTATTGGGCAGGGCAGCTGCAACCAACACCTTTAATCTCATCTCATTGATTGGACTCCAGTTGGCTGACACCTCACTCCAATTCGCTCTTGGATATGTCATAAGTCTAGGGGTTCACATACTTTTTCCACCTGCACTGTGAATGTTTATATGGTGTATCCAATAAAAACATGGTAACATTTAATTCTTTGTGTGTTATTAGTTTAAGCAGACTGTGATTGTCTATTGTTGTGACTTAGATGAAGATCAGATCACATTTTATGACCAGCAGAAAGCTATATCATTCCAAAGGATTCACATACTTTTTCTTGCAACTGTAGGTTGAGGCATCTTCCCCATCTTGTGAAGTCTAGTGGGTGTTAGATAGCTGTGGTGTAGCATGAATAATTTAATAAGTCTGCTGTTGACAGAAGGAGACACGTTAGTAACAGCTTCCAACGCCTCCGTCCAATCCCCTGCAGAGAGATGGGGAATATTCTCTTTCCACCTGGCCTCGGCTAGTATAGGTTGTGATGACATATGTTTACCCAATAGGTATGTATATAGTGCTGAAATTATACCTCTAGGTCCTTGTGATTTATTAACCCCTATTAAAGAATAAGAGGAAATGGCCCTGTCTCCGTCCCTGAATTGTTCAGGGCATGTCTGATTTGTAAATACTTAAAAAACGGGGTGCATGCTATACTATATTGTTCCTGAAATTGGGAAAATTAGCATAAAACTCAATTTTGATATAGGTCTCGCAATGTAGTGATTCCACATGTTTTCCAGGTATGTGTCCGTTCTATACCTTGTAAATGGGGGAACACTGGGTTATTCCACAAAGGTATGGTATCAGCCCAGTCTTGGTATTGACGTAATTTTGCATCTCTCCGTACCTGTTGTGCCAGTCTATGGATCTGCAACATTCATTCCGATAGGGATCCAATGTTTTCAAGTACCGGCCACAGAGTGGACGGACCTAGGTATTGCTGTAGATACTACTCCATATTCTGAAGGGGTTCCCCATTGACCCAAGTAGCCAGAAACCTCAATTGCCCTGCGAGAAAGTACAAGTGAAAGTTTGGTAAAGCCGCACCTCCCTGGACCTTAGATCGTTGCAATGTGTTCAATGCAAGTTTGTGCCTGGTCCTACCCCAAATAAAGTTAACCATCAGTGAATGAAGGCGGTCAAAGAAGCTTTGGGATATTGGGGTACAAGCATGTTCCAACATATATAGCCCTTTGGGTAATAAGATCATTTTTATTAGGTTAATCCTACCCATAATGGACAATGGTAGGGTTTTCCACACCTTAAATTTGTCAGTGAAGATGGCTTCTAGAGGGGCAATGTTTTTAGAGTAGGAGTCTTTCTGCACTTTAGTAATAAAGACACATAAGTATTTAAAGTGATCCACTATCTTGAGATTGTGGCAAACCTCAGGCCAGTCGGATCGCCACAGAGGCATCAGGGCCGACTTAGCCCAATTTATATGCAATCTTGAGAAGTGCCCGAATTTTTATATGATGGCAATCGCCCGTGGTAAAGAAATGTCCATCTCTCTCATAAATAATATGAGGTCGTCTGCATACAGACCAACTCTATCCTCTCTCTCCCCTAGCGCTACCCCTTTGAATATCGAGTCCTGATGAATTCGAAGAGCCAGATGTTCAATGGCAATTGCGAATAGTAGGAGAGAGAGAGAGAGGACAACCCTGCCTTGTGCCCCATTGCAAGGGAAAAGAGGAAGAGGCTGTACCATTAACCATCATACTGGCCCTAGGATTTCTATATATTATCGGTATCCATTGTAGGAATCTAGGGCCAAAGACAAACTTCTCCAACGTTCTTATTAGGTATGGCCACTCCAATGAGTCAAAGGCTTTGGCTGTATCTAAGGAGGCCATCGGCCATTGTCTATCATGATGGGTCCTGATTTGAGCTATGGCTTGTGCCCTGCGAATATTGTTAGAAGTCGACCTTCCTGGTATGAAACCAGTTTGATCGTCATGTATTATATGAGTTATTATTTTGTTTAACCTGTTGGCCAAAATGTTGTCAGAATTTTGTAATCTAAGTTTAATAAGGATATCGGACGATATGAGGCACAGTCTAACAGATCCTTGTCCGGCTGTAGCAATACTACTATGGATGCCTCATATAAAGAATCCGGTAGCCTGCCCACCCGCCATGCCTCTTTGAACATGTCTTTCAGCTGGGAACCCAAAATGTCTACATATTTGGAATAAACCTCAAGGGGAAGCCCGTCAGGTCCAGGAGATTTTCAATTCGCCAAACCATTAATAGCCTCCTGCACATCCTCCAAGGTTATATCCTCCTCTAGCAAATTGCTGTCCTCTACTGTAAGTCTTGGGTGAACTACCTCACCCAAGTAGTCCTCAAGTCTTAACTTCGAGTAGCTTACCCGGGATCGGTACAGGTCACGGTAAAAGTCAGCAAAACCCGTTACAATGCCTAGGGTAGAGTCCCTAACCTCTCCACTTGGGGTCTGTATGTGCAGGACCGGCGGAGCGGCTGTATTCCTGTGGACGATATGGGCTAGCACTCTTCCTGCCCTGTCTTCCAACTCAAAGGCTTGTTGTTTATAAAAGAATAACTTGCGATTACTTTTTTCATGGAGATGGACCATATACAGTCTAACCTTCTGCAGCCAATCCTGTCTGTTTGCTCCAGAGGGATCTGAGACAAACCTTGCCTTGGATTCTTTGATACTAATACTAAGGGAGTCCTCTTTTTTCCGTGTGTCTCTTTTAATATAAGAGATAGAGGATTTAAAGCAACCCCTGAGATATGCTTTCAGTGTGTCCCACAGTAGCAAGGTATTCGTATCTATGTCATGTAATTCTAGGAACATCCGTAGTTGGTCTGGGACCCTATCCTGATTCGTCAGGAGGGTAAGCCAGAAGGGATGTATTCTCGTTTTCAAAGGAGGGCTGAGTACATGTGAAACATTAAACTGAGCTAGTATGGGTGCATGGTCAGACACACCCTGGGGGCCATAAGATATAGTCGACACTCCAAGTATAAATCAGGGGTGCCAAACATACAATCGATCCTGGATAATGCACCACAGGAGGGTGTGAAACAGAAGTACTCAACAGAATCTGGACGTTTCTCTCTCCAAAAATCTAACCACCCCATTTCCCCAATCCAAGCTGATAACAAAGTGGGCGAACTGCTGACTGTGGAGATCGGACAGGCATGGAAACAATCCACATGAGTATTCATGATCATATTAAGGTCCCCCATACATATTAATTTGGCATGCGGGTACTGGGCCGCAAAGGTGGCTGCAGTCTGCAAAAGTGATAATTTAGCGGGGGGGGGGGGGGGGGGGAGGGGGGGATAGTATATGTTTAGAATCACATATGGAGCACAATTCACGTGAGCATACAAAAAAATATACCTCCCCTCTGAATCTGTATCAACGGTATGCGGTTCCCATCTGATAGAGCGGTGAATCAGAAGAGACACTCCTCTAGAGTGTGAATTGCCATAGGAATGGTTTGACCATTGAACCCATGGTTTCTAAAGCCTAGTGGCCGTATCAGCAGTCAGGTGGGTTTCTTGCAGGCTGAGTATACAGTCATGTGAAAAAATTAGGACACCCTTTGAAAGCATGTGGTTTTTTGTAACATTTTTAATAAAAGGTTATTTCATCTCCGTTTCAACAATACAGAGAGATTAAAGTAATCCAACTAAACAAAGAAAACTGAAGAAAAGTCTTTTCAAGATCTTCTGTAAATGTCATTCTACAAAAATGCCTATTCTAACTGAGGAAAAAGATAGGACACCCTCACATGTATTCCCTCTTAAATTGGCTCAGATCTCACACAGGTATATCACACCAGGTGCACATAATTAGTAGATCGTTACTCTGCATGTTGAATGAGGCTTGCCCTATTTAAACCTCAGACATTTAGTTTGGTGTGCTCCTGACTGTTGAAGTGAGAGTGAGCACCATGGTGAGAGCAAAAGAGCTGTCAGAGGACTTCAGAAAAAAGATTGTAACAGCCTATGAGTCTGGGAAGGGATTTAAAAAGATCTCAAAAGATTTTGAAATCAGCCATTCCACTGTCCGGAAGATAGTCTACAAGTGGAGGGCTTTCAAAACAACTGCCAACATGCCCAGGACTGGTCGCCCCAGCAAGTTCACCCCAAGAGCAGACCGCAAGATGCTAAAAGAGGTCTCCAAAAACCCTAAAGTGTCATCTCGAGAACTACAGCAGGCTCTGGCTACTGTTGATGTAGAAGTACATGCCTCTACAATCAGAAAGAGACTGTACAAGTTTAACTTGCATGGGAGGTGTGCAAGGAGGAAACCTTTGCTTTCCAAGAGAAACATCGAGGCCAGACTGACATTTGCCAGAGATAAAGTTGACAAAGACCAGGACTTCTGGAATAATGTTCTTTGGACAGATGAGTCCAAAATTGAATTATTTGGACACAACAGCAGAGGACATGTTTGGCGTAAACCAAACACAGCATTCCAAGAAAAGAACCTCATACCAACTGTGAAGCATGGAGGTGGAAGTGTCATGGTTTGGGGCTGCTTTGCTGCAGCAGGAACTGGTCAGCTCACCATCATAGAATCCACGATGAATTCTACTGTGTATCAGAAGGTGCTTGAAGAACATGTGAGACCATCAGTTAGAAAATTAAAGCTGAAGCGGAACTGGACCATGCAACATGACAATGACCCAAAACATACTAGTAAATCAACCAAAGATTGGCTGAAAAAGAAGAAATGGAGAGTCCTGGAATGGCCAAGTCAAAGTCCAGATTTGAATCCCATTGAGATGCTGTGGGGTGACTTGAAAAGGGCTGTACGTGCAAGAAACCCCTCAAACATCTCACAGCTGAAAAAGTTCTGCATTGAGGAGTGGGGTAAAATTTCCTCAGACCGATGTCGAAGACTGGTAGATGGCTACAAGAACCGTCTCACTGCAGTTATTTCAGCCAAAGGAGGTAACACTCGCTATTAGGGGCAAGGGTGTCCTATCTTTTTCCTCAGTTAGAATAGGCATTTTTGTAGAATGACATTTACAGAAGATCTTGAAAAGACTTTTCTTCAGTTTTCTTTGTTTAGTTGGATTACTTTAATCTCTCTGTATTGTTGAAACGGAGATGAAATAACCTTTTATTAAAAATGTTACAAAAAACCACATGCTTTCAAAGGGTGTCCTAATTTTTTCACATGACTGTATGTGGATTGTATTTGCGGATATGCGCAAAAATTGCCATTCTTTTACCCGGATTACCCATCCCTCTCACGTTCCAGGACATTAACGATAGGGCGGCCATATTAATTGTGAACTATATCTACATACATGTCTACCCTTCTGCTGTACTTCGGAAATACTCCCCTGTATCGAGATGCCCAGCACACGTAAAAGACTGCATAGATGTAGTGAACTGCCACATCGTGCCCAAACAGAGTGTATAAACTGAAGATAGAACAAAGAATACCATAAACTAACTTTGAAACAGTATAAGCAATACCAAGAATGGGAGGTTAAACTCCCAGTGGCTGAGTAGTCAGGGACCTGCATAGTTCAAGGTGGTAAAAGTCTATGCAGGTATCTGACCAGCCCCCTAAGCATAATACACATCGTGCTGATACCTAGTCAATAATACATACCAGGGCTGCACGATATGGGAATTTTGTGCAATTCCGATTAGGGCCCTGAAAATTGCGATAACGATATGCAATGCGATATTTTAAGGGAATTGTGCCAGAGGTCTATTTGCTTGGATTTTCCCATATGAGCCGCTGACACAGCTGGGTATGACATAGTTATGGGGGATCTGTGGAGGACGCTGTTATGGGGGATCTGTGGAGGACACTGTTATGGGGGATCTGTGGATGACACTGTTATGGAGGATCTGTGGATGACACTGTTATGGGGGATCTGTGGATGACACTGTTATGGGGGGATCTGTGGATGACGCTGTTATGTGGGGGATCTGTGGATGACGCTGTTATGTGGGGGATCTGTGGATGATGCTGTTATGTGGGGGATCTGTGGAGGACGCTGTTATGTGGGGGATCTGTGGAGGACGCTGTTATGGGGGATCTGTGGAGGACACTGTTATGGGGGATCTGTGGAGGACACTGTTATGGGGGATCTGTGGAGGACACTGTTATGGGGGATCTGTGGAGGACACTGTTATGGGGGATCTATGGAGGACACTGTTATGGGGAATCTGTGGAGGACACTGTTATGGGGGATCTGTGGAGGACACTTATGGGGGACCTGTGGATGGCACTGTTATGGGGTGGATCTGTGGATGGCACTGTTATGGGGTGGATCTGTGGATGGCACTGTTATGGGGGATGTGTGCTATGACACATAGGGCCATGGGGGCGCCAGCATAAGACACACATATAGCATCTTATGCTGGCCCTATGTGTCCCCTCATGTGTCCTAAACTGCGCGCATAACTGGCTTTGTGTGTAAAGTATTTTACTACTGTGTGAAACGAGCTCTCTCCTATTGATAAAATGGCCATCCTCTGTACTCACTTTCACTATGAATGCACTGCAGAGAGCGGCAGCGAGCTGGCCGGCCGGCGCGTGACTGACATCACTCAGCTCCTCCCACTTAATTCAGGAAGCAGGAGCGTGACTAAGTGACGTCAGTCACGCGCCGGCCAGCTCACTGCCGCTCGCTGCAGTGCATTCATAGTAAAAGTGAGTACAGAGGCTGGCCATTTTATCAATAGGAGAGAGCTCGTTTCACACAGTAGTAAAATACTTTACACACAAAGCCATTTATGTGCGCGGGCCCCTTCATATATAATCGCATGCATTTTTGGGTCGGCCAAATCGCCATATCACATTTGGCGATTATCGCGATTCGATTATTTTTTCGATATATCGTGCAGCCCTAATACATACATTAAACAGTGAAACTCGATCCAGACCAACTATGCGCAACATTACGGAGTCCATAACAGTGTAACGATGCCAGAATCGGATGGCAATATTCCTCAGACATCACGGGTCTTGTACCCTGTTAGCAATGTCCTCAGGCAAGAGATGAGATGGTGGTGACGTCCCATGCATCAGGAAGGCAACAGTCTGTGTGTCTTTCTAGAGACCCAGTCATCTGCATCTTTGGGGTCTGTGAGGAAATGCGATTTTTCACCTTCTACCACACGCAGCCGGGCAGGATACGCCATGGAGTATGGTTAGTTCAAATCCCGGAGCCTTCTCTTAACGGAGACAAAGGTCGCCCTTTTCTTTGGAAGCTCGGCCGAAAAGTCGGGGAACAAAGACACCTGGGCGTTGTCATGAGTGATAGACTGCTTACGTCTTGCCTGGCTGAGAATAAGGTCCCGGTCTTTCCAGTTTAACATGCGGGCCAATAGAGGCCTGGGTGGAGCCCCAGGTGGTGGTGGACGAGCCGGCACCCTGTGGGCCCGCTCTACTGCATACGCCATAGAAAAGGCTGCCTCGGGAAAAGTAGACTTGAACCAGGTCTCCAAAAAGGTGTCAGGGTCTGAACCCTCTGCTCTTTCGGGCATGCCCAGTATACGTACATTGTTCCTCCTGGCCCTGTTCTCCAGGTTGTCGCATTTTTGTTTCCATAAGGTGACCGAGTCTTCCAGGGCATGAATCTTAGCAGGTAAGGGACGGATGCGGACACAGCAGATTTCTACTTTGTTATTGGCAAATTTCTGTTGTACTCTTAGCACACGGATGGTCTGTTGTATGCTCCTTTTGGAGGAAGGTGAAGCAGTAGGCGTAGATTGATGTAATGCCTCAAGCATTTCATTGTAACAATTCCTAAGGACATTTATTCCTAGGATCACTGCAGAACTACCTTTGTCTCCGTCTTGTACAACAATAACACCTTGTCTAGGTAGGGTGCTTTTTCCTACTTGCAAAGTTGGCTCCCAATAACCATGTATTGGTACGTGTTTTCCGTTACTAGCTGTAAGATCCAACCAGGATTATGGTGGTTGTGTAAGTTGGTTCTGGTCCCAGTATTTATCAAATGCCGTAGGATAGTAGTGACCTGAGATCTGGTGTCCAGTAGGGCGACAAAGGGAATTCCGTTAATTCGGATTGCTACTTTTGGACGGGATCATACATATCTGGGCATCCAGTTGGGATCTTGTGGACCTATAGGTTTAACTCTCGAGTGGCGGTCCTCAGCCTCAAGGGTTTCTCTTTTAACTGTATGTCCTATCTTATGACAGTAAGCGCAAATAGGTTGCCTGCGGGCGATAGAGCGGTCATTTGGGCACCCGCCAGGACTTCGGGGATATATATCTTTGTAGTCAGGAGGGAAAGTTATTTTCGTACTGGTCTCTTATCTTCCAATAATAAAGGCTTCTCCCACTGTTCTAATTTCTGACACACCTTTTCCAGGCTTTTTGTCAAAAAGTTAACTTGTTCTGTCAAGACTGCTATGGCATCAGGGTCTGGCGTTTGAGCTGCCTGACTACCGGACAACATATGGAAGAGGTAGCAGGCGTATGGACAAGTTTTTCAGCAATTTTAGTAGGCTCTGGCTGTGGACTCTTTCCCAGAATACTAATGGCTAGTTCTTTAAAGTCTAGGAAGGTGACACTTGGGTGTTGTGCAGCTAACATTCTCGACTGGCTTTTTAGATTGTCAGTGTTAACACCTTCAATGAATTAAAAAGAAGAATTGTGATGGCACACTCGCATTTGGTTTAAACTAAAAGGTATTTATTATTATTGATTAAAATATTTGTTGTCTGTTGAGAATAAAATTGGTAAAAATAAGTAAATAAAATGGTAAGGTAAAGTGATAAATCGTGGTCGTTATTTGGGATGGGATGGGGTTAATCTGGAATATATAATAAGAATGGTCAATAATGAATGGGATCAAAACGTCCCAAAAATGCAGCTGATATTCAATTGCTCAAAAGATCTTTTAACAAATTCTGTGAATTTAACAAAGTTAATAAAGGTCACACAGGTCCTTCAGGATGCATTAGTTCAGTCCTATAAGGTAGTGATGTTCCAGAAGGGTATTCAATACGATAGCATGTGAAAAAATCAATGAAGTAAATAGATAAAAAAAAGTCAGTGCAAAAAGGATGGTGTGAAAAAATAATTAAATGAGTGAAGATATATATAGTGTGGCAAAAAATTTGAATAGCATAAAAGCACTTAAAAGGAAGCTAAAAAAACTAAGCTTAAAAAACAGTATTATTGTTTTGAGACAATGAACTGCAATTGTTGAAGCAGAATGTATTCGGTCTTATATTCACAGGGTTTCCAGATATTTAGTCACCCGCCTGTCAAGGAGAGAGCGTCTCTCCTGAAAGGTTTTCAGCGCACTGGAAAGATATTCATAAATTGTCTTTCCAGTCTGTGTTGTTGGGTACAGCCGTTATCAGTGTTGAAGTACATATATTATATTGCGGATGGACAATAAAGGGTATATCTACTTTACCACTCTTCAGTCTGTTGAGTTGTCCTCCGTCCTGCAAGGACCTGCGTGGCGTCCCACGTGATCACTTGCCTTACCATGTGACCCTTACCAGGGTTGTGTAGATTGTATTATTTTCCATTATAACATGGTTATAAGGGAAAATAATAGCATTATTAATACAGAATGCTTACTAAATTAGGGCTGGAGGGGTTAAAAAAATAAATAAATAATTGGACTCACCTTAATCCACTTGTTCGCGTAGCCCGGCTTCTCTTCTGCCTTCTTCTGTGAGGAAAAGGACCTGTGGTGACATCACTGCGCTCATGCACATGGTCCATCACATGATCCATCACCATGGTAAAGGATCATGTGTTGAGCGAAGTGACGTCACCACAGGTCCTTTTCCTCACAGATGAAGGCAGAAAAGAATCCGGGCTGTGCGAACAAATGGATTAAGGTGAGTTAAATTATTTTTATTTATTTTTTAACCCCTCCAACCCTATTTTAGTAAGCATTCTGTATTAAGAATGCTATTATTTTCCCTTATAACCATGTTAAAATGGAAAATAATATAATGATCGGGTCCCCATCCTGATCATCTCCTAGCAACCATGCGTGAAAATTGCACCGCATCCGCACTTGCTTGCGGATGCTTGCGATTTTCACGCAGCCCTATTCATTTCTATGGGGCCTGCGTTGCGTAAAAAAACGCACAAAGTAGAGCATGCTGCGATTTTCATGCAACGCACAAGTGATGCGTGAAAATCACCGCTCATGTGCACAGCCCCATAGAAATGAATGGGTCCGGATTCAGTGTGGGTGCAATGCGTTCAACTTCACGCATTGCACCCGCATGGAAATCTCGCTCGTGTGAAAGAATCCTAAGGGTCCAGGGATGCGTGAAAAAGGCAGAATATAGAACATGCAGCGTTTTTCACGCAACACAGAACTGATGAGTGAAAAAAACTGCTCATGTACATAGACCCATTAAAATGAATGGGTCAGGATTCAGTGCGGGTGCTATGCGTTCACATTGCACCCGCGCAGAAAACTTGCTTGTGTGAAAGGGGCCTAATAGAAGGGATTCAAACACATGTGTTTGCACTGCCATAACATAGATTAAAAGAACCTTATTTTGTTTCACTAAAGAGTCATTAGGACATCTGCTGGGGCACTCAGCATATTTTTCTTCTTGCTTTACTGAGGGATGCTGTATGCTTTTTTTTGTTTGTTTAGCTAGGGGTTAGCTAGAAATGTGGTGGCCTGCACGATGATGTGCACGATCATATATGTGACCTGCCTGTCATTCAGATTCAGATGCTGTCATTCAGTAACTGTTTTGCTACCAGAAAAGACTAGCTATGCATGTTGCTGCACTGTACAGTGATATACACCAGTATACATTCTCCCTAAAGTTTAACTTCAGGCTGGGATAGACCTGATCTAACACACTTCTGTCACCACCACTTCTGTGAGAAGGTCTGTTAGATGTTCTTCTCTACCTGCATGAAGTTCTTTGTTTTGGTTTCACTTTGTCATCTCCTTTCCTTCTCCCAGCTGTCACCTACACTAATTATCTCCCTTTATATTCCCTCCCATACTGCCTCACTTTGCGGTTTATACTTCTTGGATTGTGGTCACTGCTGGATGCTGCTTCTGCTGATTCCTCAGATAAGTCTGTTTCCTTTATTTGTGTTTTCTTGCTGGCTTGATTCTAGTTGACCCTGACTCTGTCTGTATTAAGTGCAGGGAGCCGGTAGTCGTCTCCCCTCACTATTATAGGGTTTTCAGGTGTCACATAGTATGAGGTACATGGACATGCAATCGTCTACCATAAAGACCTTTGCATAGGCATAGCAGTCAGGGAGAGCTCTAGGGGTTTTATAGGGCTCACCCATATGCTCCTTAGTTTGGGATCAAGCCAGTCGGATGTTTATTTATAAGTTCCAGCTTTCTGCAACACCATCCGTGACATTATAAACCGCCATAACCGTCTTAAGTATGGATCCGGTTTCAGCCTTGATTGACCGCATGCAGGGTCTTTCGCTGGAGGTAGCAGATCCCCGTAAAACGGTGTCTCAGTTTCAGGTGACCAGTTCTGCTGGCGTTCATGGAGTTTGTTCCGAGCCTAAGATCTCGCTTCCGGATACGTTCTCTGGGGGTAGTGAGAATTTTGTTTGCTTTAGAGAGGCTTGCAAACTCCATTTTCGCCTACTTCCCCATTCCTTTGGTGATGAGGAGCAGAGGGTGGGGATCATCATCTCGCTGCTCAGGGATAATGCTCAGTCTTGGGCCTTTTCGCTGCCGGTCGGGGCAATGACCCTGCGATCAGTCAATGAATTTATCCCTGGGGCAGATATATGTTGACCCGAATCGTATTGCTCTGGCTGAATCTAAACTGCGTCTTTTATGCCAGGGTAAACAGTCTGCAGAGATATATTGTTCAGAATTTCGGAGATGGGCAGCTGATAATGGTTGGAATGATGCTGCACTCCGAAGTCAATTTTGCCATGGTCTTTCGGAAAGATTGAAAGATGCATTTGCTTTTCATGAGAGACCAGCCTCGTTAGAATCTGCCATGTCTCTAGCTGTTCGTATTGACAGGCGCCTTAGAGAGAGAGAGGGGACTACTCCTTCCTGTCATATTCAGTCCAAGGACAGTGGGGCTGTCTCATTCAGTGCGCAGGGGTCTCATTCGGTCTTTGAAGGTTTGACATTTACTTGTAGTTCCCGTTTTCTCCTACCTGTCAGGGTGGTGCTAGACAGCAAGAACATTGTTTGTGAGATTTTTGTAGATAGTGGAGCAGCTGTCAATCTCATTGATAATCAATTTGCAAAAATGCATGGTTTCCAGGTATGCACTTTGGAAAAGGATATACCTGTTTTTGCTATCGATTCCGCTCCACTTTCTCAAAGATCGTTAAAGGACATAGTTCACAATATCCGTTTGACGCTCATGTTGAGGATATGTCATGTTTCGTCCTAAGCGGATTACCTACTCCTCTAGTGTTGGGGCTACCCTGGCTCACTAAACATAACCCCACCATTGATTGGCAAGCAAGGCAAATAAATGGTTGGAGTGAGTTTTGCTGAGAAAATTGCTTCACGGCGTCTCTTTCAGAGGTTTCTACCAAGACTGTGCCATCTTTTCTCTCTGAATTTTTGGATGTGTTTTCCGAGAGTGGTGTCCAGGAGATGCCCCGGGAGTACGACTGCCCTATTAATCTCATCCCAGGCGCCAAACTGCCAAAATGCATACTTATATCTCTGAGAGCCTGAGAAAGGGACACATCCGACCCTCAAAGTCACCTGTTGCCGCTGTTTTTTTTTTTTTTGTTAAGAAAAAAGATGGTTCTTTAAAACCTTGTCTGGATTTCAGGGAGCTGAACTGTATAACGATTAGTGATCCATATCCGCTTCCTCTGATCCCGGACCTGTTTAAACAGATTGTTGGGGCTAAGGTTTTTTCTAAGCTGGATTTAAGAGGGGCATACAACCTAGTCAGGGTCAGGGAAGGGGACGAATGGAAGACTGCCTTCAATACCCCTGAGGGTCATTTCGAGAATCTGGTTATGCCTTTTGGTTTGATGAATGCTCCGGCCGTCTTCCAACATTTTGTGAACAGCATTTTTCATAATTTAATGGGGAAATTTGTACTGGTGTATCTGGATGACATTTAGATTTTTGCTCCTGATTAGGGATGAGCGAACCCGAACTGTATAGTTCGGGTTCGTACCGAATTTTGGGGTGTCCGTGACACGGACCCGAACCCGGACATTTTCGTAAAAGTCCGGGTTCGGGTTCGGTGTTCGTCGCTTTCTTCGCGCTTTTGTGACGCTTTCTTGGCGCTTTTTGAAAGGCTGCAAAGCAGCCAATCAACAAGCGTCATACTACTTGCCCCAAGAGGCCATCACAGCCATGCCTACTATTGGCATGGCTGTGATTGGCCAGAGCACCATGTGACCCAGCCTCTATTTAAGCTGGAGTCACATAGCGCCGCCCGTCACTCTGCTCTGATTAGCGTAGGGAGAGGTTGCGGCTGCGACAGTAGGGCGAGATTAGGCAGATTAACTCCTCCAAAGGACTTGATTAACTGATCGATCTGCAGCTGTGGATCATTGAGCTGCTGATCCTCAATTGCTCACTGTTTTTAGGCTGCACAGACCGTTTGTCAGTCTCATTTTTCTGGGGTGATCGGCGGCCATTTTGTGTCTTGTGGTGCGCCAGCACAAGCTGCGACCAAGTGCATTTAACCCTCAATGGTGTGGTTGTTTTTTGGCTAAAGCCTACATCAGGGTGAAGCTGTGACACCAAGTGCATTTAACCAGCAATAGTCTGTTCATTTTTTGGCCATATACAAAATCAGGGGCAAGCTGCGCCTGTCACCAAGTGCATTTAACCCTCAATGGTGTGGTTGTTTTTTGGCTAAAGCCTACATCAGGGTGAAGCTGTCACACCAAGTGCATTTAACCAGCAATAGTCTGTTCATTTTTTGGCCATATACAAAATCAGGGGCAAGCTGCGCCTGTCACCAAGTGCATTTAACCCTCAATGGTGTGGTTGTTTTTTGGCTAAAGCCTACATCAGGGTGAAGCTGTCACACCAAGTGCATTTAACCAGCAATAGTCTGTTCATTTTTTGGCCATATACAAAATCAGGGGCAAGCTGCGCCTGTCACCAAGTGCATTTAACCCTCAATGGTGTGGTTGTTTTTTGGCTAAAGCCTACATCAGGGTGAAGCTGTCACACCAAGTGCATTTAACCAGCAATAGTCTGTTCATTTTTTGGCCATATCCCAGTCTAATTCTGTCACTAAATCCATACCGGTCACCCAGCGCCTAAATACTAGGCCTCAAATTTATATCCAGCTAAATCTGTCCCTAGTGCTGTAGCTGGGCGAGTTATTTAGTGTCCGTTCAAGCACATTTCTTGTTCTGGGTTGAAATACAATTCCCAATTTAGCAATTTCATAATTTAGTGGTTCCTGCTATATCAGAGCTCTTTGAAATCTATCCCAAAAAGGGTATATAATATTGAAGGTGCACATAGGGTCATTCAGAGTAACTTCACACACACCCGCTACTGTGTATTTCCAAGTCTAATTCTGTCACTAAATCCATACCGGTGACCCAGCGCCTAAATACTAGGCCTCAAATTTAATTCCCTCTAAATCTCTCGTTACCCACCGCTGTACTGTTGTTGCTGGGCAAGATATTTAGTGTCCGTCAAAGCACATTTTTTGTTCTGGGTTGAAGTACAATTCCCAATTTAGCAATTTCATAATTTAGTGGTTTCTGCTATATCAGAGCTATTTGAAATCTATCCCAAAAAGGGTATATAATATTGAAGGTGCACATAGGGTCATTCAGAATAACTTCACACACACCCGCTACTGTGTATTTCCAAGTCTAATTCTGTCACTAAACCCATACCTGTCACCCAGCGCCTAAATACTAGGCCTCAAATTTAAATCCCTCTAAATCTCTCGTTACCGTTGTCCTGTTGTAGCTGGGAAAGTTATTTAGTGCCCGTCAAAGCACATTTTTTGTTCTGGGTTGAAGTACAATTCCCAATTTAGCAATTTCATAATTTAGTGGTTCCTGCTATATCAGAGCTATTTGAAATCTATCCCAAAAAGGGTATATAATATTGAAGGTGCACATAGGGTCATTCAGAATAACTTCACACACACCCGCTACTGTGTATTTCCAAGTCTAATTCTGTCACTAAATCCATACCGGTGACCCAGCGCCTAAATACTAGGCCTCAAATTTAATTCCCTCTAAATCTCTCGTTACCCACCGCTGTACTGTTGTTGCTGGGCAAGATATTTAGTGTCCGTCAAAGCACATTTTTTGTTCTGGGTTGAAGTACAATTCCCAATTTAGCAATTTCATAATTTAGTGGTTTCTGCTATATCAGAGCTATTTGAAATCTATCCCTAAAAGGGTATATAATATTGAAGGTGCACATAGGGTCATTCAGAATAACTTCACACACACCCGCTACTGTGTATTTCCAAGTCTAATTCTGTCACTAAACCCATACCTGTCACCCAGCGCCTAAATACTAGGCCTCAAATTTATATCCAGCTAAATCTGTCCCTAGTGCTGTAGCTGGGCGAGTTATTTAGTGTCCGTTCAAGCACATTTCTTGTTCTGGGTTGAAATACAATTCCCAATTTAGCAATTTCATAATTTAGTGGTTCCTGCTATATCAGAGCTCTTTGAAATCTATCCCAAAAAGGGTATATAATATTGAAGGTGCACATAGGGTCATTCAGAGTAACTTCACACACACCCGCTACTGTGTATTTCCAAGTCTAATTCTGTCACTAAATCCATACCGGTGACCCAGCGCCTAAATACTAGGCCTCAAATTTAATTCCCTCTAAATCTCTCGTTACCCACCGCTGTACTGTTGTTGCTGGGCAAGATATTTAGTGTCCGTCAAAGCACATTTTTTGTTCTGGGTTGAAGTACAATTCCCAATTTAGCAATTTCATAATTTAGTGGTTTCTGCTATATCAGAGCTATTTGAAATCTATCCCAAAAAGGGTATATAATATTGAAGGTGCACATAGGGTCATTCAGAATAACTTCACACACACCCGCTACTGTGTATTTCCAAGTCTAATTCTGTCACTAAACCCATACCTGTCACCCAGCGCCTAAATACTAGGCCTCAAATTTAAATCCCTCTAAATCTCTCGTTACCGTTGTCCTGTTGTAGCTGGGAAAGTTATTTAGTGCCCGTCAAAGCACATTTTTTGTTCTGGGTTGAAGTACAATTCCCAATTTAGCAATTTCATAATTTAGTGGTTCCTGCTATATCAGAGCTATTTGAAATCTATCCCAAAAAGGGTATATAATATTGAAGGTGCACATAGGGTCATTCAGAATAACTTCACACACACCCGCTACTGTGTATTTCCAAGTCTAATTCTGTCACTAAATCCATACCGGTGACCCAGCGCCTAAATACTAGGCCTCAAATTTAATTCCCTCTAAATCTCTCGTTACCCACCGCTGTACTGTTGTTGCTGGGCAAGATATTTAGTGTCCGTCAAAGCACATTTTTTGTTCTGGGTTGAAGTACAATTCCCAATTTAGCAATTTCATAATTTAGTGGTTTCTGCTATATCAGAGCTATTTGAAATCTATCCCAAAAAGGGTATATAATATTGAAGGTGCACATAGGGTCATTCAGAATAACTTCACACACACCCGCTACTGTGTATTTCCAAGTCTAATTCTGTCACTAAACCCATACCTGTCACCCAGCGCCTAAATACTAGGCCTCAAATTTAAATCCCTCTAAATCTCTCGTTACCGTTGTCCTGTTGTAGCTGGGAAAGTTATTTAGTGCCCGTCAAAGCACATTTTTTGTTCTGGGTTGAAGTACAATTCCCAATTTAGCAATTTCATAATTTAGTGGTTCCTGCTATATCAGAGCTATTTGAAATCTATCCCAAAAAGGGTATATAATATTGAAGGTGCACATAGGGTCATTCAGAATAACTTCACACACACCCGCTACTGTGTATTTCCAAGTCTAATTCTGTCACTAAATCCATACCGGTGACCCAGCGCCTAAATACTAGGCCTCAAATTTAATTCCCTCTAAATCTCTCGTTACCCACCGCTGTACTGTTGTTGCTGGGCAAGATATTTAGTGTCCGTCAAAGCACATTTTTTGTTCTGGGTTGAAGTACAATTCCCAATTTAGCAATTTCATAATTTAGTGGTTTCTGCTATATCAGAGCTATTTGAAATCTATCCCTAAAAGGGTATATAATATTGAAGGTGCACATAGGGTCATTCAGAATAACTTCACACACACCCGCTACTGTGTATTTCCAAGTCTAATTCTGTCACTAAACCCATACCTGTCACCCAGCGCCTAAATACTAGGCCTCAAATTTATATCCAGCTAAATCTGTCCCTAGTGCTGTAGCTGGGCGAGTTATTTAGTGTCCGTTCAAGCACATTTCTTGTTCTGGGTTGAAATACAATTCCCAATTTAGCAATTTCATAATTTAGTGGTTCCTGCTATATCAGAGCTCTTTGAAATCTATCCCAAAAAGGGTATATAATATTGAAGGTGCACATAGGGTCATTCAGAGTAACTTCACACACACCCGCTACTGTGTATTTCCAAGTCTAATTCTGTCACTAAATCCATACCGGTGACCCAGCGCCTAAATACTAGGCCTCAAATTTAATTCCCTCTAAATCTCTCGTTACCCACCGCTGTACTGTTGTTGCTGGGCAAGATATTTAGTGTCCGTCAAAGCACATTTTTTGTTCTGGGTTGAAGTACAATTCCCAATTTAGCAATTTCATAATTTAGTGGTTTCTGCTATATCAGAGCTATTTGAAATCTATCCCAAAAAGGGTATATAATATTGAAGGTGCACATAGGGTCATTCAGAATAACTTCACACACACCCGCTACTGTGTATTTCCAAGTCTAATTCTGTCACTAAACCCATACCTGTCACCCAGCGCCTAAATACTAGGCCTCAAATTTAAATCCCTCTAAATCTCTCGTTACCGTTGTCCTGTTGTAGCTGGGAAAGTTATTTAGTGCCCGTCAAAGCACATTTTTTGTTCTGGGTTGAAGTACAATTCCCAATTTAGCAATTTCATAATTTAGTGGTTCCTGCTATATCAGAGCTATTTGAAATCTATCCCAAAAAGGGTATATAATATTGAAGGTGCACATAGGGTCATTCAGAATAACTTCACACACACCCGCTACTGTGTATTTCCAAGTCTAATTCTGTCACTAAATCCATACCGGTGACCCAGCGCCTAAATACTAGGCCTCAAATTTAATTCCCTCTAAATCTCTCGTTACCCACCGCTGTACTGTTGTTGCTGGGCAAGATATTTAGTGTCCGTCAAAGCACATTTTTTGTTCTGGGTTGAAGTACAATTCCCAATTTAGCAATTTCATAATTTAGTGGTTTCTGCTATATCAGAGCTATTTGAAATCTATCCCAAAAAGGGTATATAATATTGAAGGTGCACATAGGGTCATTCAGAATAACTTCACACACACCCGCTACTGTGTATTTCCAAGTCTAATTCTGTCACTAAACCCATACCTGTCACCCAGCGCCTAAATACTAGGCCTCAAATTTAAATCCCTCTAAATCTCTCGTTACCGTTGTCCTGTTGTAGCTGGGAAAGTTATTTAGTGCCCGTCAAAGCACATTTTTTGTTCTGGGTTGAAGTACAATTCCCAATTTAGCAATTTCATAATTTAGTGGTTCCTGCTATATCAGAGCTATTTGAAATCTATCCCAAAAAGGGTATATAATATTGAAGGTGCACATAGGGTCATTCAGAATAACTTCACACACACCCGCTACTGTGTATTTCCAAGTCTAATTCTGTCACTAAATCCATACCGGTGACCCAGCGCCTAAATACTAGGCCTCAAATTTAATTCCCTCTAAATCTCTCGTTACCCACCGCTGTACTGTTGTTGCTGGGCAAGATATTTAGTGTCCGTCAAAGCACATTTTTTGTTCTGGGTTGAAGTACAATTCCCAATTTAGCAATTTCATAATTTAGTGGTTTCTGCTATATCAGAGCTATTTGAAATCTATCCCTAAAAGGGTATATAATATTGAAGGTGCACATAGGGTCATTCAGAATAACTTCACACACACCCGCTACTGTGTATTTCCAAGTCTAATTCTGTCACTAAATCCATACCGGTGACCCAGCGCCTAAATACTAGGCCTCAAATTTAATTCCCTCTAAATCTCTCGTTACCCACCGTTGTACTGTTGTTGCTGGGCAAGATATTTAGTGTCCGTCAAAGCACATTTTTTGTTCTGGGTTGAAGTACAATTCCCAATTTAGCAATTTCATAATTTAGTGGTTTCTGCTATATCAGAGCTATTTGAAATCTATCCCTAAAAGGGTATATAATATTCAAGGTGCACATTGGGTCATTCAGAATAACTTCACACACACACGCTTCTGTGCATTTCCAAGTCTAATTCTGTCACTAAATCCATACCGGTCACCCAGCGCCTAAATACTAGGCCTCAAATTTATATCCCGCTGAATTTGAATACAATACATTGGGCCAAATAATATATTTGTTGTTGTGGTGAACCATAACAATGAGAAAAACATCTAGTAAGGGACGCGGACGTGGACATGGTCGTGGTGGTGTTAGTGGACCCTCTGGTGCTGGGAGAGGACGTGGCCGTTCTGCCACATCCACACGTCCTAGTGTACCAACTACCTCAGGTCCCAGTAGCCGCCAGAATTTACAGCGATATATGGTGGGGCCCAATGCCGTTCTAAGGATGGTAAGGCCTGAGCAGGTACAGGCATTAGTCAATTGGGTGGCCGACAGTGGATCCAGCACGTTCACATTATCTCCCACCCAGTCTTCTGCAGAAAGCGCACAGATGGCGCCTGAAAACCAACCCCATCAGTCTGTCACATCACCCCCATGCATACCAGGGAAACTGTCTCAGCCTCAAGTTATGCAGCAGTCTCTTATGCTGTTTGAAGACTCCGCTGGCAGGGTTTCCCAAGGGCATCCACCTAGCCCTTCCCCAGCGGTGAAAGACATAGAATGCACTGACGCACAACCACTTATGTTTCCTGATGATGAGGACATGGGAATACCACCTCAGCATGTCTCTGATGATGACGAAACACAGGTGCCAACTGCTGCGTCTTTCTGCAGTGTGCAGACTGAACAGGAGGTCAGGGATCAAGACTGGGTGGAAGACGATGCAGGGGACGATGAGGTCCTAGACCCCACATGGAATGAAGGTCGTGCCACTGACTTTCACAGTTCGGAGGAAGAGGCAGTGGTGAGACCGAGCCAACAGCGTAGCAAAAGAGGGAGCAGTGGGCAAAAGCAGAACACCCGCCGCCAAGAGACTCCGCCTGCTACTGACCGCCGCCATCTGGGACCGAGCACCCCAAAGGCAGCTTCAAGGAGTTCCCTGGCATGGCACTTCTTCAAACAATGTGCTGACGACAAGACCCGAGTGGTTTGCACGCTGTGCCATCAGAGCCTGAAGCGAGGCATTAACGTTCTGAACCTGAGCACAACCTGCATGACCAGGCACCTGCATGCAAAGCATGAACTGCAGTGGAGTAAACACCTTAAAACCAAGGAAGTCACTCAGGCTCCCCCTGCTACCTCTTCTGCTGCTGCCGCCTCGGCCTATTCTGCTGCTGCCGCCTCGGCCTCTTCCTCCGCCTCTGGAGGAACGTTGGCACCTGCCG